>NW_017619679.1:280000-346964 GCF_001879475.1 Ipomoea nil | reverse complement strand
TGAGGTGGGTAATGGGTATTTGGGTGTAGAATGGATTTTTGTGGGAAATTTGGGATGGGTTTGATTGAATTGAGAGATTTTCAAGTTTTGCTTCTTCTTCTTGCATGCCCGGCGGTGAGAGAGGGAGGAAGAAGAAGATGAACTTCTTTCTTCTTTGTCTCTTGGAAATGCCTAGCAAAATTACCATTTTGCCCTTTAGTGGATAGAAAGAGATTGTAGAACAATTGAGGGCAACTTCGAACTTTCACTGATTTAAATTTGCCAACTCAGATTTTAATACTCCATTTGTGGGTACATAGCGCCAAAAATTAAGCTTTAATTCGCTGCCACCTGTAGATGTTCATGGAGCAAAAATTTCTTCGACACAAAATTGTTAGTGCAATAAATCTTTTCATGCTAACAATTTAATTTCGACATCTGATAAATCTGAGAATTAAAAATTGATCGTCCAATAAAATCAATTTAAACAGATAAGATCAAAAATGATGCTAGATACATTTCTAAGAAATTTCATCAGATTGACTTAAGCAGGTGAAAATTAAAATTAAAGCTGATGACCATTCAGTCTGACAACTCATTTGCATGCACTGTTATCAACTTTTAGCATAGCTTAGCAATACATTCCCCTAAGTCATATAATCCCTTACTATCATGATGCATTCCCCCTAACTTTTATATCCCTTTTAGCAATTAAAAACAAATAACCAATTTCTACGTACCTAAGTTCGTAAGATAAAATTACTAACATGTACACAAATAAATTGTAACACATTAATTAAATTAAATCACGTTGAACACATAGGTAACAAATTTCATGCATTTCATGCAAATCACGTACATAAATTTTTCGAATTTAAAAGTTTCGAAATACTTAGCTCATTTCGATCATTCCCATTTCGTGCCTTAGAGTTGCAAAACGAGATTCACGACACAACGGTTTTGTGAGAATGTCGGCAATTTGATTTTCTGTGGGAACATGATCGATCTTCAAATTTTCTTCTCGACGTGGTCTCGTATGAAGTGATATCGGATGTCGATGTGTTTGGTTCGCGAGTGGAGCACAGGATTTTGGGTTATTGCAATTGCGCTATATTATCACATAAAATACTAACATTTTCGCATTTAATCCCATAATCCAACAATTGTTGCTTCATACACAAAATTTGTGCACAACAACTCCCAGCTGCAATATATTCGGCCTCGGCAGTGCTCGTAGCTATGGAGTTTTGTTTCTTGTTGAACCATGATACCAATCTTCCCCTAAGAACTGGCATGTCCCTGAGGTACTTTTTCGGTCTATTTTACACCCTGCAAAATCTGCATCTGAATAACCAGTTAGTGTAAAATCTCCTTCTTTGGGATACCATAATCCCACATTGATTGTTCCTTTGAGATATCGAATTATCTTCTTGGTTGCAATCAGATGACTTTCTTTGGGCTTTGATTGGAATCTTGCACATACGCCAACCGAGTAGGATATGTCTGGTCTGCTTGCGGTTAAGTATAGTAACGATCCAATCATCCCTCGATACATCGTTTGGTCGACGTCTTTTCCTTCATCATCTTTATCCAATTTTTGAGATGTACTCATGGGAATTTTGACTGAAGATTTTCCATCTATGCCAAACTTCTTGATTAGATCTCTTGTATACTTGGCTTGATTTATGAAAATTCCTTCTTCAAGTGGCTTGACTTGCAGTCCCAAAAAGTAATTTAGTTCTCCCATCATACTCATCTCGAACCTATTCTGCATGAGCTTAGAAAATTTCTCACATAAAGATTTATCAGTACTTCCAAAGATAATATCATCAACATAAATTTGTACTAATAAAATGTGATTATTTTCTTGAATTCTAAAGAGGGTTTTATCGACTAGACCTTTGGTGAATCCACAACTAATTAAGAACATTGACAAGGTGTCGTACCAAGCTCGCGGAGCTTGTTTTAACCCATACAATGCCTTCTTTAATTTGTAGACTTGATCACCAACGTCTTTTACCTCAAAACCGGGTGGTTGTTCGACGTAAACTTCTTCTTCAAGTAAGCCATTTAGAAATGCACTCTTTACGTCCATTTGATATACGATGAAATTCTTGTGCGCTGCGTATGCTAGGAATATCCGGATTGCTTCGAGTCGTGCGACGGGGGCGAATGTCTCATCAAAATCAATGCCTTCTTCTTGTGAATACCCCTTTGCGACTAATCTTGCTTTATTCCTAACAATGACGCCATCTTCGTTCGCTTTGTTCCTAAAGACCCATTTGGTGCCGATTACATTTTGGTGCGTTGGTCTTGGAACAAGTTTCCATACGTCGTTGCGCTTGAATTGATCTAATTCCTCTTGCATGGCATCTATCCAACTTGGATCGGCTAATGCTTCGTCAATTTCTTTTGGCTCCAGTTGTGATAGAAAGCATGAGAACATTGCATCTTGTTGTTGGTTCCTAGTAGATGATCGCGTCTTTACTCCGTCACTTGGATTTCCGATGACTAAGTCATGTGTGTGACTTCTTAGCCATTTTCGATTTGGTTGGAAACTTGTTAGATTCTCAGAGTTTCCTTCTTGTTGGAAAACTTGTTGTGATTCCTCTTGTTGTGAATTGTTGATGGGTGCATCTTCGGGTTCATCTACTGGAGTTCCTTCTTCTTGAATTCTGGGTGCAATTTCGGTTGTAGGTGTGCGTGATATTTCGGGTATCACATAGGATATTGCCTCAATTTGGTGAGTACCCATATCACTTGATTCTTCTACTTCCTGCAACACATTATCTTCCAACATATCGTTAGAAATAATTGAATCACGATTACCTTCACCTTCTTTGCCATTTTTGTCGTGATTTTCATCAAACACAACGTGAATCGATTCTTCTACCACCATGGTTGATTTGTTGAATATTCTATATGCCTTGCTGGTGGATGAATATCCCAAGAATGTTCCTTCGTTTGCACGTTCGTCAAAAGTCTTTAGTTGGGACTTTCCATTAACAAGTACAAAACATTTACAACCAAATGTATGAAAGTAGGTGAGATTGGGTTTTCTCCCTTTCCATAATTCATATGGTGTTTTGTTATAAGACTTGTGGATTAGACTTCGATTTTGAGTATAGCACGCCGTATTGATTGCTTCTGCCCAAAATCTCTTTGGTAGTCCGGCGGCTGTTATCATGACTCGTGCGGCTTCCTTGAGTGTTCGATTTCTTCTTTCAGCTACACCATTTTGTTGCAGCGTTCGTGCGGCAGATAATTGATGTAAAATTCCTTGTGAATTGCAGTAAGATTGAATCACTCTGTTCACGAACTCTGTTCCTCGATCGGTTCGTATTGTTGCAATCTTCATGTCTTTTTCGACTTGCAGTAGCTTCAATAGCTCTGGCAACTTTGATAAGACTTCATCCTTTTTCTTGATGAATATTGTCCATGTGTACCTAGAAAAATCATCAACAACAACCAAGGTATATTTCTTACCACTTATACTTACTGGGTCTACTGGACCAAATAAATCCATGTGCAGTAGACTTAAGGGTCTTGATGTTGACTCTTGAGCTTTGACTTTGAATGATGCTTTGATTTGTTTTCCTTTCTGGCATGCATCAAAAATTTGATTTTTCTTGAACACAATGTTGGGTAGTCCTTCAACTATATTATTTCTTGCAAGCTTGTTGATGGTTTTGAAATTCAAATGATTTAGCCTTCTGTGCCATTCCCAACAAGCTTCATTCGAATTATTTGCCATCAAGCATACGAATTTCTTCGTTGTACTCCAATCTACAACATACATGTTTTTCTTTCTTGATCCGGCGAGTACGACTTCATTCGTAGATTCGTCCTTGACTTGACATTTGCCTTTGTAAAATTCTACGAGATATCCTTTGTCCCAAAATTGACTTGTACTAAACAAGTTAAATTTTAATCCTTCGACATAAGATACGTCATCAATTCGTAGACCATTTTTCACAATTGCGCCGGTTCCTTTTGTCATTCCATATCGATCGTTTCCACCGAAAACTACTTTTGGTCCTTCGATACTTTTGAACTCAACTAGACTAGCTTTATTGCCGGTCATATGTCGAGAGCATCCGCTATCGAAATACCAAATTTCCTGCAAAAAAGATTAATTTCTTTTAGGTACCCATACTTGTTTGGGTCCTTTTGTGTTAGTAATTTTTGGCATCCAAATCCACCTAGATCCCACTGATCCAAGAGTAGGTGATTTGTAACCATTAAAAACTTTATAATTATAACGCACTTTCGAATAATGATTCGGTGCGGGTTGGGAAGCTGATAGTTGCTTGATTCTATGAAATAGAGCAAATCTGGACTTGGTCCATGGTTTGATTTCAAGCGACCAATCTTCTTCTGAGGGATATAATCTCCCAGCCCCAATTCTCGGAATTCTTCCCATATTCCTATGAGGTTTTATTGCACTAGACTCGTTGGTTCTCCTTTGAGATACAAATTTTTGCCTTTTAAAATTTTGTTGTCTTGCCATGATATCATTGTGTTGATTCGGCCTTGCAACAATTTTCTGGGCATTAATTTTGTTTCCAACTCCTTGTCTCATTGTGCTATGTTGACTTTTCACAAATTTTACCACTGGAACTTTATTAATTAAAGTAGTAGTAGAATTAGTCAACTTTTGAGGGGTTTTAGAACATGATGGATCGTAGCCTAGTCCGGCTTTATCTCCAGCGGGTTTTTGCATGTTTACCATTTTATCCATTATTTTGGATGAATGCGTAAATGATACGATTACTTCCCGAAGGTTATGTTCTCTAACCTCTCTAGCTTTGCACTCTTCTTGAAGTCGAACATTTTCGGCTTTCAAATTACTCATTTCATTTAGAGCATTTTGCAATTTTTGTGACATTTCTTCCTTTTCAAGAATTAACGTATTATTGCGCTCTTTGATGTGAGTATGAGTGGCCATGACCTTTTGACAATCTTCTATAAGACTTTGAAAAGATTTTTGAGTCTCGAAAGAAGTGTCAACGGAACTAAAAGAACTAAAAGAACTAGAAGATACCTCTTCGTCGGTTTCACGCGCCATATAGCATTCCTCATGTTCGGATGTTTTGCCCACTAGACATAGTAGCGCCGTATCTTCTTGAGATGAATCACTCTCGTCACTAGATGATTCTTCGGATTCACTTGCTTCTAACGGATCGCTTATTAGTGCCTTCCGTTTGTCCTTTTTGAATTTCTTCTCTTTCGACTTGTACTCAACCTGTGGAGAGTTAGAAGTATTTGTATTTTTGTTCACCTTGGGATGTGGACATTCGGCCATAAAATGTCCAGGCTTTCTACAATTGTAACACACATTTGTGTTATCTTCGACCGGTTCCCTTCTTGATCTTCTATTTTCTCGAAAAGAATTTCCTTGTGGTGATCCTTTGTTCTTTCGCATGAATTTCTTGAATTTCCTAACAAATAAGGAAAATTGTTCGTCAGATAAAAAATCATTATTTACGACTGACCTTGATGTAGACGGTTGATCGGCCATTAATGCGGATGTTCGTTCATCGCGTTCTTCTTCAACTCGTGTCTTCATCTCGAACTCATACGCCTTTAGATCACTAAAGAGTTTATCTGTAGATAATGTCCTTAGATCTCTATGATCGCGCATTGCGGTCACCTTCATATCCCAATTTGTAGGTAGTCCGCGTAACACTTTGAGCGATATTTCCTTCTGGGTAATGGTCTTTCCCAGATCCGTGATTTCTCCAAGGATTTTGATCAATCGAGCTTCCATGTCAGTGATGCTTTCGTTCGGTAGCATTTTGAAATCTTCGAACCTTTTCATGGCAATGGTTAGCTTGTTGTCTTTTTCTTGTTCATCGCCTTCACCGATACTAATGAGAGTATCCCATATTTCTTTTGCCGTGGTGCACTTTCGAATTTTTGGGAATATGGTGTCATCGACGGTTTTTGAACAAAATGTCCTTGGCAATATTGTCCAAGTTATTTCGTCCTCTATCTTCCTTTGTCCACTCCATTTTTGGCTTTGGAATATATCGTGGAGCATTTGGATCACGTGGGGTAGCGGTATTAGCTTCCATAATTTGGATAGGACCATTTGTGATGACTTCCCACATTTCATCATTTAAAGCAGATAAGTGCACCTGCATACGTATTTTCCAATCATCAAATTTATCAAGTGAGAAAAGTAAATTTTGAGCAAGAACCATATCTCTCTTCATTTTGAAGTTTTCGAGATCTGTCTAGCAGTCAAGAAATGACTCAAATAGACAACTGCTCTGATACCACTTGTTGGTCCCGAAAGGGTGGTGAGAAGTCTAGAGGGGGGTGAATAGACTTCTCTAACTTTTTCAAACTACTTCTGCAAACAACACTTTGTAACTTCAACTCTAAGTAACAAGCATAAACAAGTATAACAACTTAGAGTGTGCACAGCGGAATTGTAACGGCAAAGTGTTATGCTTTAAATTGTGTCGTGCTCAAGAGAGATTCTATACATGCATCACGTTAGAAACACTTGATATAGATGTAGGATGATGTATATAAAATTTCACTTGCATGCAAACGAGGGAACTATCAAACCCAGATAGATAAAGATACGCAATAAACCGTAACGGGTTAGTTCACAAATAATATAGGCATGCACGAAATATATATGAGCAGTAAGTAAATAGAGAGAGAGAGAGATTTATAGTGGTTCAGAGGTGGTGTAATCCTCCTAGTCCACTCTTCTCCTTTCACTTCAAGGAGGAAATTCACTATTCTTCAATCACCCAGATACAATAGTGAATAAGTGCCCAACGACACTTCTCCGAGTGCTTCGCACAAAGCTACACTCCACCAAGGTTTTTCGCAAGCTCCTCTTGTTACTCCGCCTTCCCGAGTACTTCGCACCAAGCTGTACTCCTACACCACGAGAACTACGCACAAAGCTACGCTCTCACCGGGTTTTCACAAGCTCCCGTTGTTACTCTGCCCGTTACAACCGAGTGCTACGCACAAGGCTACACTCCAACTGGGTTTTTCACTCTCCCTAGTTACTCTACCCCTTTTCTACACTCAGTAGAAGATTTACAATGAAATACAAAGATTTCTTCTTTCAGACTTGAATTTTATCTTATATAGCTCAATATACCACTTGATGATTGATTGGATAATTTTCTTGTTCAAGTCGTTTCTGAATCTCTGTTAGATTCGTGCTTGTCTTCAAGTCTGCTTGGGCAATTTATAGCAGATGAAAGCTATTTGCCCGTTGATCAACTTTCGATCTCGATCGTCCATTTTGAATTGTAGTTGATCAAATAATTTTGCCAACTTGGTCTGCAAAAATCATTTCGCCGTCTGTCAGAAGATTTTGAGAAATCTTGCCGTTGCTTTCCTTTAATCTGACAAAGCTTTTCTTTGGAATGGGTAGCCTCCAAATTTGAATTTTCTCTGGCATGACTTTTGTTGAATTATTGATCTGATGTGCCAAGTTGATCAAATAATTTATCTGTTGATTCTTGCTTGAGTAAAAAGATCTCCTTCGTATATCAGCTTCTTCTTCTCCTTCGACTTCTTCTGCAGAAACAGAGCTTCAAAATAAAGTTTCTGTCTAATTCTATCATGATGTCATAGCTCCTTTTGATGAAGTCATGTCCCAATAGTATATCATGTTCCACCTTGTATCATAGACTATATATCATGTTCCACCTTGTATCATGGAATATATATCATGTTCCACCTTGTATCATGGACCATATATATATCATGTTCTATTTCATATCATGAGCTAGCTATCATGTTCTACCTTGTATCATGGACCATACATATCATGTTCCATTTCATTTCATGTTCTAGCTATCATGTTCCACCTTGTATCATGGACCATATATATCATGTTTCATTTCATATCATGAACCAATATTATGAAATCATAAAATCACTTCAGGTGGGAATTGAACTGTGGACCATTTGCTTTGCTTGGTAAGGCCTCTTCCATCTCGGCTAGGTATCCAATTAATTCAATCCAAGACTTAAATTCTTTTGACTTATCTCCTCCACGTGTTCTCCACTAGCTTTATCATATCGTGATGTCATCACCCGATAATTCTCATCTATCACGATAAAAATTGTTCTTTCATGATAGTATAACCTAATATTACTATCATGATGACATCATCTCCTTATATTGCTACTTCACGATAGCAATTCATCTTTACACCAAAATTACTTCTAATGAGAATTGAACTGTGGATCATCTTGCATTAGGCATGCTTCAACAAGTTTTCTACCATCTCGTCCATCTCAACCTTTGCTAACTTGATGCTTCATAAATCTGTTAAGCTATGATCCCGCTTTCATTTATTCTTCTTTAAAAACTGCTTTTTCGTAGACTTCATGTAGGCTTCATGGCAGTGGTGCACTGTTCTTGGTGAACCAGAACTGACTCAAATAAAATAAAATTGGGGTCTACAAAATACATTTGGCTCATCAAAACTTATACAATATATTCCTAACATGTCCATTATTGTTGTTAGACATTAATTTTAGGTTAAAAAATGAAGGGGTAATTTTGACTCATCACTATCTTTTTTTCCCAGGAATTAAAATCCCGGCGGGGGGACATGGGATTTTCATTCCATGAAAGTGGGGGAATTGCAATTCCCTCCAACCAAATTACGAAATTTAATGGTCTTTGGAATTAAGTGGAAATTAAGTGGGAAGGGAATTTAAAATCCCTCCAACCAAACGTCCTGTATTGGCAAGAATATTACTTAAATTTGTAGGACTCCACTTTATATTTTTCATACTTACAGGTATATACTCTTACCATGTGAACCACTGCACATTAATTGACTTGAAGGAAAAAGGCACAAAATAAAATAATTATTTTTTAAAAGCATATTTATATATGATCAATAACATTAACCGTATGTTTTCAAAAAAGAAAAAAAAAAAAAAAACATTAACCTATGATCCGTGAAAAAAACATGAAGAACCAAATTTAAATTTCTTGAAAAGAGTTAATACCATCCGAGGTCTTCTGAGTATAGTGGTTTTACCACATTTAGTCCTAAATTTTCAAATTGACCATAAGTGGTCCTTCGACTTTAAAATTTAATCATTCGTGGTCTAAGTTAACCACTCATTGTCCTTCAACTATTAAATTTTAACCAACCATGATCCTTTCAAGAGGATCACAACTGGTTAAATTTTGAAACTTGAAGGACCATGGGTGGTTAACTTGGACCATGAATGGTTAAATTTGAAAGTCGAAGGACCACAAATAGTAAATTTGAAAGTTTAAGACTAAATGTGGCGAAATCACTATGCTCGGAGGACCTCAGACGGTATTAACTCTTCTTGAAAACGAGTAAAGAGGATTTCATAATCCATTAATTTGTTGGAAAGAATTCTAAAAATTTAATAAGGAAAACAAAATGCATAAGGTTAGATATCCAAAATACAGTTTCTCCTAGGAATTGAAATTTCAATTAAAAAATCTGATCTCCCACTATAGTAACCAATATCCAAGACCAACTAATGTAATGAAAATTTATATATATAACATCCAACCACCCGTCACCAACATGAACGTACGTAGTGTATGGCATTTCAACGTCAGGATTTCAAAATACTGGAGTTATATGTAATAAATAAGTTAAACTAGTTTAGAACTCAGATTACGCTTCCAACAACGTTTAGGTAGTGATGAACTTATAATAGATATGATAGAAAAAAAATTAAAATATTAATTTTCTAGTCTGTAATTTTAAAAATAGCGATATGATTCAAAATTTATATCGATAGTTGTTATGGATTAATGCATGTTTAAGGTCAATTCAAATACCAAAGATCTTGTGGTCAAACGTCATGAATTGACTTTCCCAAGTACGTGGGAGGTCATGAGTTTGAGCATCAGTGGAAACGATACTGACTCGGGCTCGTTAGGCTTCAGTAGATTGAGAAGTTGGTATACCGTTCTATCGCTTCAGCTTATGAATGAGCTTCTTTATTTTCAAAAAGAGAATAAAAAAATTAACAAATATTTTTCATATATATATATATATATATATATATATATATATATATATATATATATATATATATATATATATCTCAATTATTACATTAATGGTTTTATGTTGAACCAAATCTACCGTATACTGGGTTACAACTTTGAGTAATAATGGACTCAATAAAAGCAACCAAGAATATTGGGTGGTTGAGAGAGTCTTCTACAATTGCGACACATATTTGCACATGAACACGAATTCGTCCGTCTTTTCTCTCCAGTGAACTTCGAATTTATTTTTCATTTGTCCACTGGAATCCCTTTTTTTTGCATGATTATTACTGTTTAGCTTTTAATTACTATGAGGGATCTTCAACCGTGTTCACTATTAAAATAATGGATTTTATTGTTTTTGAATTATCAGTGATCTTGTTCTTTTTTTGCTGGTCTGCTCCGACGGAAAACATCTCAGTGCATCTCTCCGGCGTTTTGTTTGCATCTTAGACGTGAGTCAGGCTCTCGATGGCGACTTCTCTACACAAATCGACAGACGGTTGTGACTGTGGGCTCACTGCCTGGTGGTTTTGGTGGTGAATTCTTTAACGTTGACTTTTCAAACAAAGAATACTGCTCTCGTCTTCTTCACTTTGGGACGGTGACGGCATGGCGGCACCACCACCAAACAAGAAGACTGTTGTTTGCGACTGGGTTCCACCCATTTGCTGTTGCTTTTTGCTCCGGCTGTAAGATTTTCCCTTATAATATATATTGTATATTATATATTAGGGCCTTAATTAAGTGGTGCAAGTTGATTAGGCTTATTAAGTGATCTGGTTGGACTTAATAACTAGTAGTTGTTAGTCAACCAAACTCTGTGCCTAATATAACCTGGATTGATGGGATACAGGATTATGGATTAGATAGCACATTCAGTTACGATACTCAGACTGCTCAGTAGATACCAATACGCCATCTAGGGTTCTGAGTCAGGTCTGAGACAAAACATGGATGACAGTCTACCGTTAAAAGGCAACACAACAGGAACATCAACTATGGCTGGAGATCAACACGGCTACGCTTCCGCTATCATACGAGGTCAGGTTTCTCGTATACTATGGTTTATTATAGTTAGACTATTTAGATCTAACATTTGGTTTCAGAGCCTTTATAATCTCTGTCTGGTTGATTGTTTTGCCTAAAACAATATTAAGTTAAAGCTTTCATATACATCAAGTTTTTGTATATGTTTCATATATTAATTCGTTGAAATATGCATACAAAATATATCTATTCAGTCATGATATAATTAAGTAATTTAGTATGTATGTTTTGAGTGAATTAATTAGTATTGATACTGCTCTAATTAATCTTAAGAGCCTAAAGCATAATTTTGAAATTATTTTCAAAATTCTTAATTTTTCTGTACTGCCATGTTTTATCATTGAGCCGGCAACTGTAGATGGATTGAGAGACGGCGGAATTTTTTATTTTTTTTAAAAAATAAAAAATAAAAAATAAAAAATAAATCAGTTCTTCTGTCCCATTCGGCACTGCTTCATCGCTGCTGATTCTCACAGCAGATAGGGTTGCTTTACGCTAATTAATTTGAGGAAGATGATGGTGGAATGTTATGTGGGCCGGGTCTGGCCCATTCGGTCAGACCTGGACTATTAAAAAAAAAATCTTGGGCCTGCTTTGTTTCATTGGGCTTGCTTCAGTTTCTCCATCATCATATTTGGACTTCTTCTAGCTAATTGATCAAATTAATTCATCTTTCAGCTATTATTAAATTATCATTCAATTTTGGAGCAAATATTAAGTTTTAATTTGCTATTTGAATTTTAATTTAATGTTAAGGTGCAAATTAAATTGCCTCAAGTGTTGCAATTTACTTAGGATATATGGGTTAATAATACATTAATATGCAAATCCAAGCATGCTACGTATATTTATTAAATAATTATTTTATTATTATAATTATACATTTATAAAATCATGCGTTAAGGTTGGATATAGCATATTATTAATTCATAAGTTCATTATTAAATATCATTCAATTTTGGATCCTTAGGTCAATTTTAGGTATTATGACCTACTAAAGCAGCTTGTTTGGTTTCTCCTTAATTTTGAGCACATTTTAGTTTTATGTGTCTCAAAAACTTTAGAACCTATTTTGAACAAGCGATTTGAGACCTATCTTGGGTCATTAAAGTATGGATCCCATTATTTTGATTGATATTTAAATAATAATTGTAGCTCTTTCATTAAAGATTATAACATGTTTATTAATTTTTATTTATTACTAACTACCATATTTTGGTATTCATCGTTGGTAATAATATTAAGTTTTGGGTCTACTTCAGTACTAGACCATTTATCATTCATGTTATAATTCATTTGGGCCATTGAGGTTTATGAGCCTAATTTGAGTGATTAAGTGCTATAATTATTGTCTCGGCCTGTTTTGAGACATTAAGTATTAAGGATTTAATTGTTATTTTGGCCATTAAGAACTACAACTATTGTTTAAGTTGATTAAATTTTTAATCTATCAATAATTTTACAGGGCCTTAATAATAATATTAACTCTTTAATTTTATGGCAAAAGCAATATAGTTGGTATATTGTTTGTTTAATGGTAAATTTTGGTATTACCTTAACTTCAGTCTCCCTAAGTATCATAATAGTCATGGTTAATTATTATGTGGTAAATTGAGATTACTATTTGGCATCCCTTAATTACAGTTTTGCCTTTATTGTAATTATTATTAATTAGCATTATTAATTGCTGTTATTAAGTTTAGGGGCTAATCTCATTTTATTACTTTTCATAATAATTAGCATTTACTGGTAATCTGCTATATTTGGTACATTGGCATGATTACCACTTCATTTTACATGACTATTAATGTTGGTAATTAAGTCCTACCAATAAATTTTTTAACGTACCATTGGACACTGCATCGAGTTTATTGACACCGATAGTGAACATTGTGAGAATTCTGGAGTCTTTTCTTCTCTTGTGGATCGTCATCGTTGTTAGCACAATGGGCAGATGCGGTTTGCATCATTAAGGTTAGCCATTAATTATCTTTTATGATTATTATATTATTGATAATTAGTGCTACAATTACAGTTAACCGCTAATTTGGACTAGTCACATATTTTATCTTTAGAAAAATGAAAACATTAAAAGTGCATTACCATACTTTAGTTTGTCATTGTAACACCCCGTGTTACGACCCCTAAGATCAATTAAATCGTTGATCAATTACCCAAAAGAAAGAATTAAATCGCAATAATTAATTAGGAAAGGCCCACCATAGTCCACGGGCCCTTGTCCCTAAACCCAATCCTTAGTCCCAAAAGAAATAGAATTAGCAAGCCCATAATATTAGTTACTAACTAGGACTCCTAAATATATAAATAGGGGACTTAAGAGGCACCTAGAAACCCCACCCCCTCACCCACCACAAGAATAACGCCCCACCTCCCCGAAGAGCTCCAAGAATCCCCCTAGAAGAAATCAAGAAAGCAAGAAAGCTTAAAGAAAGACCGTTCATAGCCAAGGAATTAATTAAGGCTAAGAGGTAACCCATGTCTCAACAAAACCTATTTTCATAGCTATGATTTCCCCCGTAGGATTTCCCCGTATTATTGTGTATTGGTGACTTGTGATATTATTATTGATGATTGATGGGATAATTCCATGGGTGATCTTGATATTGGGAGATTCTTGATAATTATGGTGTTCTTGATAATTATGGTGTTCTTGATGATTATGTGGAGTTCTTGATGATTATATGTCGTTCTTGAGTATTGTATGGCATTCTTAATGCTTATGTGTTATTTGTACCGAATCTTGTAATTAGAAGACGAACCGTATTCTTGTTGATGTAAAAGTGATTAGAACCCTAGGTTGTATCGTATGATCTTATTCTCGGTTTATCGGGTGGGGAAATCGCATGTTTGGGTGTTGATTATATTTAGAAAAGCATGATAGGTTATGTGCCGTTCGTTTCTTGTATTTGATTCGTTAATTGTCTACGTGTTGCCGTTAATTGCATTGTAAAGTGTCTAAGCATGGTTTCGGGTTCCACAACGGTTTTCGGGGCGTAAAGTGTGTGAAAAGAGTCAGTGGGGGGTAGGGGACCCGCCACCTACCCACGGCCGTGAAATACCGCCCGGCAGCTGGCGGCCGGCGGGCGGGCAGCTGCCCGCCGGCGACCCGCTGCCCAGAACAGTAAAGTCCGGCGGGCAGCCGGCGGGTGGCCCCCACCCACCGGCTACCCGCTGGAAATTATCCCACCTTGGGATCCCGGCTTCCTGGTTTGATGTTCCCCCGTTCCCCGTGGTGTCCCAACGGACTCTGTTTATCGTGCCTATGTCTAGTTTGATATTTCGGGTACCGTTCGTAGGTTATGGGTCTATTATATTGCATGCTAGTTGAATTGGTATCCCGTTGACCTAGGTGGAAGAAGCATGAACCCCTTAGGACTATTCTTAGTATGTGACGGATCACGCATAGGTTTTGTTATACGTTTTCTCCCCCTTCCCAACATGTTAATGTGGGTTGCATGTACTTTCTATATGTTACGTGTGTGTGTAACCCCGAGTTGGTTGAGATCAATCGGGCTATACGGGCAGTCGGATGGGCTGAGAACCATACCGGCTGTTAACCAGGCTGGTAGAGACCGGTCAGGTATATAAATATTATATAGGACTAAGTTCCACTATACGGGCAGTCGGATGGGCTGAGAACGATACCGGCTGTTAACCAGGCTGGTAGAGACTGGTCAGGTATATAAATATTATATAGGACAAAGGTCCACTATACGGGCAGTTGAATGGGCTGAGAACCATCTCAACTGTTAACCAGGCTGGTAAAGACCGGTCAGGTATATAAATATTATATAGGACAAAGGTCCATCAGCCAGTTGCGATCGGCTCCTCCGTAATGTGAGACGGGGCAGGGTGCTGCGGGGCCGTGTCAGAGCTATATGCGCTGACGCTCATGTATGGGCATGCGATTGGTCCTGTGGCGCCAACAAAGTGTGCTATTTGATGAGAAATGGATGAGTTGTGTTTATGAGTATATTGGGGGATTTGACTATGGGATTTATGATAGGGATTGTGTATGATGGGTTATGATTATTATTCGTGATCAGCTTTATCTGTCTTGCCTGTTGTGGATTGTATACGCTTGATTATAACTGTTGCTTGTGTCTAGCCTTATCTGTCGAGTCATTCCCGGTTTTAAAAGCTAGAGTCTCGTAGGATATATCTTCATGCTTCAAAATGGTTTTCGTATATCTATATATATCTCTATATGTATTGTATTTCAACGCGTTGGAGTGGGTTACCAGCATCTCTCGCTGAACAGATATATTTGGCTTTCAGGCACAGAAGAGTAAGTCACTGGAGCGCGCTAGAACTTGGAGCGTAGAAGTAGATAGTTTCCCTTCTGGCCTGCGTGCCATGTTTATGCATTTACATTACTAAGGATATTAGATAGTTAGCCTGTGCACCTGAATTCTCTAGCTCAGGTGTGGCATAGCACCCCGCACCCTTGTATTATGTTTTGGGATTTAATGAGATTTCACCTTTATTTTATAAGTTTTAAGTATCTTGAAAATCTGGGGTGTTACAGTTGGTATCAGAGCCTAAGTTTGACCCTAGGAAAAGACTCTTAAAAACCGGACTTTAGGACATTAGGCTTGAACTCCAGGTACCTAGGAGCATAGGACTCAGGAATCTTAGGACGCGCGGTGAGATTGTGAAACCTACACATAACTTCCCTACACTTTACCCTTCCCCCCCACTTATCACTTCACAAGAAGTGCGTCGAACTCTAACTTAACGTTCTTATAAACACTGACCAGAAAGACGTCAGCATGGCACCAAACAGAAGGCAATCCAGAACTCCAGAGGCCGCCACAGACAACCCCTTGACCCAGACCCTACAGCAACTAACCCAAGTCGCACAGGCACTAAGTGACGCCGCCCTTCGCAACAACAGGCTCCCACCACCTCCGTCAAACGCGAACTCGGACGTCGCCCGACAAGTTTCAAATCACCGACCACCCACGTTTTCGGGAGAAGAGGATCCCGCGGTCCTGGAAGAATGGATCCGGACTCTTGATAAGATTTTTGGAGTAGTAGAATGCCCGGAAGAATGCCGCGTAGAGATAGCCTCGTTCTACTTCGGGCACGAGGCCGATCTCTGGTGGATCCACGAGGGGCCCACTTATCAACAAGAACCGGGGTTCAATTGGGAGAACCTCAAAACACGACTACGAGAGAGGTTCTACCCGACACACATGAGAGCGTCCATGTACGAGGTTTTTCTCCATCTGAAACAAGGGACAGCGACCGTTATGGCATACCACAAACGATTCCTTGAGCTAGCACGCTTCGCACCCGAACTCGTCCCCACCGAGGTAACCAAAATAGAGAGATTCGTATCGGGCCTCAACTTTGAAGCCCGAAAAGCACTAGTGGTAAGCAGACCCCGGACTCTCAACGAGGCTTACTCCAGTGCCGCCAATCTCTACCGAATCCAACTACTCCAACGCGGGGTTCAGGAGCAAATGCGGAAGAGGAACCCCGGAGGAGGGGCGCCACCAGTAAAAAGAACTAGGAGCGACACCAACACGAGGCCCGGCAACCCGACCAACCAAAGGCCACCTCGGGAAAACAACGACGCCAGCGCCAGGGGCTTCCCTTACTCGAAATGCGACAAGAGCCATAGAGGCAAGGATTGCATGGGCAAACCCTTGCGATGCTTCAACTGCGGAGAAGAAGGACACAAGGCCTTCCTTTGCACCCAACCCCAAAGGCCGCGCACTACCACCATGGGACAACATGGGGGCACCACCCATCAAGGAAACTACGGCACTCCCGGAAAAATATTCGTCATGAGCTGCACTCAAGCTGACCTCGGGAACGAGGGCGACCTCGAGGAAGGGAACCAAGGCCCCGAAGACGAGGACCACGCAAATCCCGTGGGAGAAAGCCAAGAAGACGAATTCTGCCTAGGATAGGTTGACAATTTCTTGTAATCACCTTCGTGGTAGAGTTACTTACTTAGCTTAATTACTTGGAAGTATTATAAATAAAAGATTAGTTCATAATTCGGTTCTACTTGCAAACTAGCCAAACCTCACCACTAGAAGCCGGAATAAGGAAAAAAGACAAAAGCCCCATCATCAAAAAACCTAGTGTTGCCAATGCGAATTGAACTCTAAACCTCCTACTTACAAGTACAAGCCCCTAACCACTAAGCCATGAGTGTTTCTTGAAAACCTTAAGGGAATACTCCCTTGTTAAACCGCTCAAAATCCCTAAAACCCACAAAACCCCCAAATCAAAAAACCCTTCTTCTTCTTCCTCCCCTCCTTCTACCCCACTCTTCCCCTTCTCCTTCTCGCACACCTCACCGCCCCACCCCAAAGAAACCAACAACCACCCATCGTCACCGCCGATCGACCGCCGCCGCCGGCCGAATACCACCCGCCAACGTCACACCGCCGCGCCGCCGTCCCAGCCAGCCACAACCCGCCACCCGGTGGCTCCCCAGAGGCGACCCGCTGCTCCTCCACCCGAACGACGCCACCCCACCATCTCACCCCCACCGCACCAACGCCGAACCTCCACAGCACCGCCGCCCCCCTCGAAAACAGGAAACCACGCCACCTAGAAGCTCGCCGGAAAAAACGCGCCGGATCGCCGTTCACCTCGCCGGAGCCCCGCCGCCCCCTCGCCGGAAAATCGCCGAAAAATGTCGCTATCAACCGAAGCACCACGATGCCAAAGAAACCCCTCGGAACCCGCACCCCGGAGTGGAGCAATGCCGATTACACCGTGATCGGAGGTAAAGCTCTTGAACCCGACCAATTCTCTCCGGAATTGGTTGATATGCTCAAACATCAAGGGCTTTTAGATACGTATCTCACCATCAAAGGGGATACGCACCCCGAATTGGTGAAGGAGTTCTCTCAACACCTTGTAGCCACCAAACGGGGTGACAAGGTAGAAATCACCACCAAGGTCCGTGGCAAGGAAATAGTGCTTTCCGAAGGCCGTTTGGCCAAGCTCTTGAAATTGACCACCACGGGTGTGTCTGACTATGACCAAAAGGGGTGGATTGATACCCAAACCACGGGGTACAAGGACTACCTCGGGTACCTACTCGGAAAGGAAGACGGGTTCACCTCGGCCACTCGACCAAACCGAAAGTGGCTATCGGCGGAGCAAAAGATATTGGTTATGATTGTAACCGATAACCTCTTGCCCACCAATAATAAGAGCAAGGACGTAGGGAGCTTAGAGTGCACCTTTGCCTATCTGCTAAAACATAAAATCAAGTTCAACCTGCCGGCACTCATGCTAAAACACATGGAGTTTTGCAAGACAAACAACCGTCTTAGCCTACCCTACGGGATGATCCTAAGCTGGATCATGGAGAAAAAGGGGGTGGACCTAAGCCACACCGAGGTCAAGACCGCAAATGGCATGGTCTTTAACGCCCAGAACCTACGCCGCAATGACATCAACTACACCGAGGGAGGACATTACCTCACCCTCGAGGAAATCTGCCAAAAACCCGACGATGAGCGAAGAGAATTGGTCGACCGACTGGACATCTCCAACAAAAAGCTCAAACGGGCAATGCAAGATTGCGGAGTTCTGGAGGGAAATGAGGACCAGGAAGAGGACGACGAGCCCAACCCCACAGTGCAACCACGATCGGGAGGAAATCCAAGGGAGCAAAACGAGGGATCAATCAATGAACGCATACTCGCACAGCTCAACCGGCAAAACCAAATCATGGAGGAAGGATTCTCATCCCTGATCCGTACGACACGCGCACTAGATCAGAGGGTGGCAGCAATCGAGGCCACCTTGGGCACTCGCGGGGCATCCAACTCAGGAGCAGGAGACCGAGGTAGACCTCAAACCCTTCCATCACAACACCATCAGAAATCCAGTCTACCCCAGCTAAGGCAAAATGTGGGGCCACATTCCTAACCAGGAGGCCAAGATACAGGATGCCTGGGGGGCGAAAGAGTGGATTAACACACCGGGCTTCGGGGACGAAGCCCCTCATAAGGGGGGGGGGGGGGGGGGAGAGTGTAACACCCCGTGTTACGACCCCTAAGATCAATTAAATCGTTGATCAATTACCCAAAAGAAAGAATTAAATCGCAATAATTAATTAGGAAAGGCCCACCATAGTCCACGGGCCCTTATCCCTAAACCCAATCCTTAGTCCCAAAAGAAATAGAATTAGCAAGCCCATAATATTAGTTCCTAACTAGGACTCCTAAATATATAAATAGGGGACTTAAGAGGCACCTAGAAACCCCCCCCCCCCCCCACCACAAGAATAACGCCCCACCTCCCCGAAGAGCTCCAAGAATCCCCCTAGAAGAAATCAAGAAAGCAAGAAAGCTTAAAGAAAGACCGTTCATAGCCAAGGAATTAATTAAGGCTAAGAGGTAACCCATGTCTCAACAAAACCTATTTTCATAGCTATGATTTCCCCCGTAGGATTTCCCCGTATTATTGTGTATTGGTGACTTGTGATATTATTATTGATGATTGATGGGATAATTCCATGGGTGATCTTGATATTGGGAGATTCTTGATAATTATGGTGTTCTTGATAATTATGGTGTTCTTGATGATTATGTAGAGTTCTTGATGATTATATGTCGTTCTTGATTATTGTATGGCATTCTTAATGCTTATGTGTTATTTGTACCGAATCTTGTAATTAGAAGACGAACCGTATTCTTGTTGATATAAAAGTGATTAGAACCCTAGGTTGTATCATATGATCTTATTCTCGGTTTATCGGGTGGGGAAATCGCATGTTTGGGTGTTGATTATATTTAGAAAAGCATGATAGGTTATGTGCCGTTTGTTTCTTGTATTTGATTCGTTAATTGTCTACGTGTTGCCGTTAATTGCATTGTAAAGTGTCTAAGCATGGTTTCGGGTTCCACAACGGTTTCCGGGGCGTAAAGTGTGTGAAAAGAGTCAGTGGGGGGTAGGTGGGGGGTAGGGGACCCGCCACCTACCCACGGCCGTGAAATACCGCCCGGCAGCGGGCGGCCGGCGGGCGGGCAGCTGCCCGCCGGCGACCCGCTGCCCGGAACAGTAAAGTCCGGCGGGCAGCCGGCGGGTGGCCCCCACCCACCGGCTACCCGCTGGAAATTATCCCACCTTGAGATCCCGGCTTCCCCGTTTGATGTTCCCCCGTTCCCCGTGGTGTCCCAACGGACTCTGTTTATCGTGCCTATGTCTAGTTTGATATTTCGGGTACCGTTCGTAGGTTATGGGTCTATTATATTGCATGCTAGTTGAATTGGTATCCCGTTGACCTAGGTGGAAGAAGCATGAACCCCTTAGGACTATTCTTAGTATGTGACGGATCACGCATAGTTTTTGTTATACGTTTTCTCCCCCTTCCCAACATGTTAATGTGGGTTGCATGTACTTGCTATATGTTACGTGTGTGTGTAACCCCGAGTTGGTTGAGATCAATCGGGCTATACGGGCAGTCGGATGGGCTGAGAACCATACCGGCTGTTAACCAGGCTGGTAGAGACCGATCAGGTATATAAATATTATATAGGACTAAGTTCCACTATACGGGCAGTCGGATGGGCTGAGAACCATACCGGCTGTTAACCAGGCTGGTAGAGACCGGTCAGGTATATAAATATTATATAGGACAAAGGTCCACTATACGGGCAGTTGAATGGGCTGAGAACCATCTCAACTGTTAACCAGGCTGGTAAAGACCGGTCAGGTATATAAATATTATATAGGACAAAGGTCCATCAGCCGGTTGCGATCGGCTCCTCCGTAATGTGAGACGGGGCAGGGTGCTGCGGGGCCGTGTCAGAGCTATATGCGCTGACCCTCATGTATGGGCATGCGATTGGTCCTGTGGCGCCAACAAAGTGTGCTATTTGATGAGATATGGATGAGTTGTGTTTATGAGTATATTGGGGGATTTGACTATGGGATTTATGCTAGGGATTGTGTATGATGGGTTATGATTATTATTCGTGATCAGCTTTATCTGTCTTGCCTGTTGTGGATTGTATACGCTTGATTATAACTGTTGCTTGTGTCTAGCCTTATCTGTCGAGTCATTCCCGGTTTTAAAAGCTAGAGTCTCGTTGGATATATCTTCATGCTTCAAAATGGTTTTCGTATATCTATATATATCTATATATGTATTGTATTTCAACGCGTTGGAGTGGGTTACCAGCATCTCTCGCTGAACAGATATATTTGGCTTTCAGGCACAGAAGAATAAGTCACTGGAGCGCGCTAGAACTTGGAGCGTAGAAGTAGATAGTTTCCCTTCCGGCCTGCGTGCCATGTTTATGCATTTACATTACTAAGGATATTAGATAGTTAGCCTGTGCACCTGAGTTCTCTAGCTCAGGTGTGGCATAGCACCCTGCACCCTTGTATTATGTTTTGGGATTTAATGAGATTTCACCTTTATTTTATTAGTTTTAAGTATCTTGAAAATCTGGGGTGTTACAGTCATTACTAATGTTAATAGTGATTATACTGTTACTTATTACTATTAATAATTAATTAATTAATTAATAATGACATTAATCTTGTTATGGTATTAAGATATGTACCTTGAACTGTTTTCAAATAAATTTATGTGAGAATACTCCAGTTCAGAAAATAATATTCTGGACATTAATATTTTTCGGACTTCAAATTTTATTAAGTTTTCAAAATTTTATCCGAAAACCTTTATAAATGTTAGCGGTTTTAACCATTGTTTTTCCATATTTAGTCTCCTACACAATGTGATAATATTATTATGGCTATTTATTGCTATTTTGATTGTTTGCAATTTTGCCATTAATAATAATAATATTGTTAACTGGGTGATGGAGAGTGAATTTGAATCAATTTAGTAATTTTGGAAAAACATGTTTTCTAGGCAATGACTATTGCCATTAATTCCATAATTCATTTAGTTCTTTGAATTATGACTGCCCATATTTGGTTAAGTATGAATAAATGAATATTTTGTTTAAATTCATATTCTTTAGTTGGTTCATACTCCTTAGATTGTTTTATGCATTCGATCACATTAAGTGCATAATATTAAGTTTAATTATGCAATTAGGGTTTATGAGATTTTAATTTACAAATGCTAGCATATCCTTTTGGTTTGATATTGTTTGAATTTGTAAATACAGTTATTTCTCATAAATTTGATCTTTATGCATTAAAACATTTTTCCATGGGCTTACAGTTAAAAAAAAATTTTAAGTATATATTCAGTACATTATTATTCAAAATGTTGGGTCTCTTTTGGTTTGAACTCATCGGTGTTTGAATATTATGTTTATACTTTAAAATCTCATATTGTAAATTGCTTTAAGTTATGCAATTTATTTGGAATATATGAGTTTAATGCTTAATTTGATGAGGATACGATATATCTGAATCAATAATAATGAGTCTGTACAGGAGTATATATAGTAGTGAATAGTAAACCTATTACAAGACGAATACTAATAATAATAGGTAACGAATACTAATTACTAATAATAATAGGTAACGAATACTAATGATGATAGAGTCCTAATACTCCCCCTCAAGCACAAGGTGGACTAGCAACAACATTGAGCTTGCCACATAGAGTAGAGAAACGCGGACCAGGGAGAGCTTTAGTGAACACATCAGCGAGCTGATCCTTTGTGGAAATGAAGCTAACCTGCAACTCCTTTTTCGGCACTTTGTCACGAACAAAGTGGTAATCAATTTCCACATGCTTCGTACGAGCATGGAACACCTGGTTGGAACAGAGATAAGTCGCATCCAAATTATCACACCAGAGAGTGGGAGGAGCAGCCAATGACACTCCAAGCTCGTGCAACAGAGAAACCAACCAGGTGACCTCCGCAGACACATCAGCCAGAGCCTTGTATTCAGCCTCTGTAGACGAACGAGCAACCGTGCGTTGCTTCCGACAAGACCAGGAAATCAGATTGCCACCAAGAAAAACCGCAAAACCACTAGTAGACTTCCTGTCAGCTGGATCACCAGCCCAGTCCGAATCCGAAAAGGCATGAACCGCAACAGAGGAGGAAGGACGAATAAAAAGACCAAAGTGCAGAGTTCCTTTTACATACCGCAGAACACGCTTGAGCATAGCCCAATGCTCAGTGGTTGGAGAGTGCATATGCTGACAAACCCGATTCACGGCAAAAGAGAGATCCGGACGAGTAACAGTAAGATACTGTAGAGCCCCAGCAAGACTGCGATACTGCGTGGGATCCGCATAGGGAACCGTAGAATCAGAAGATGGTCGGGACACAGGAACCGGAGTAGCCAACAGTTTACAGTCCACCATACCTGCACGGCTCAAAATATCTCGCATGTATCGCTGCTGAGAAAGAAACAAACCACCATCCTTGGAGACCGTCTCAATGCCAAGAAAAAAAGACGGAGCACCCATGTCACGAATCTTAAACTCCGAGGCTAAGTCAGTAAGAAGCCGTGTAACACACGAAGCATCAGACCCCATAACAAGGATATCATCAACATAGACAAGCAAATATAAACAAATAGAGGCACGAGTATAGATGAATAAAGAAACATCAGTCTTGGAGGGTGAAAAACCAACCGACACCAAGAAAGCATGCAACCTATTGAACCACGCTCGAGGAGCCTGCTTAAGACCATAGAGTGACCTCTGTAACAAACACACATCATCCGGCCGTGACTGGTCTTCATAACCGGGCGGCTGTCTCATGTAAACTGTCTCTGCAAGATTACCATTGAGGAAGGCGTTGTGAACATCCAACTGCCGAATGACCCAACCGCGAGAAACGGCTAAAGAGAGAAGAAGCCGCACGGTGGTGGGTTTGACAACAGGACTGAAAGTCTCAAAAAAGTCTTGCCCAGCGACTTGATTGAAACCCTTTGCGACCAATCGAGCCTTGTGCCGCTCAATCGTGCCATCGGCCTTGCGCTTCGTTCTGAACACCCATTTGCACCCCACAACATTCATGCCAGGTGTACGACTAACCAGACGCCAAGTGTGATTCTGGAGCAAGGCATTAAACTCAAGATCCATGGCCTCACGCTACTCCGGATACAGAACTGCCTGAGAATAACAAGTCGGTTCAGGAACAGTCATAAGAGCCACATGCTGCGTCGGTCCTTGAGAACGGGTTGCCATGACATGAGACCGAGGCTGAACAGGCTTCGCCGTACGGCGGCCTCGCTTGGGCGCAGTAGGAGCACCCGAGACTACCCCTTCCGGAGCCGTAGCAGTCACGGTGCGAGAATCTGAACCAGCTGCGGCAGCCCTGGAATCCGCGTCCAACTCCGGATGAGGATCAGGTCCAGTGGGACAAACATCGGAGCCAACACCAACCCGAACGGCACCAACACCCCATGGCTCAACCGGGCGAGAGCTAAAGACCTGAGAAGGCATAGAAGAAGAAAACGGATATACGGTCTCATCAAACCGTACATGACGACAAATGAATACCTTGTTAGTAGCAGGATCTAAACAATGATAGCCACGAAACGAAGACGGATAACCAAGAAACACACACGGGGATGACCGATACTGCAACTTGTTACGATTGTACGGGCGCAACAGAGGATAACAGAGACAGCCAAACACACGCAAGAAGGAATAAGAAGGATTAGAATGATGCAAACGATAATGAGGACTGACATTGTCTAGAACTCGAGTAGGAATTTTATTGATGAGATAGACCGCAGTCTCAAAGGCATAATCCCAATATCGTTGTGGAACCGAAGCCTGAGCCAAGAGAGCCAGACCCGTTTCCACAACGTGACGATGCCGACGCTCAACTCTACCATTCTGCTCATGGGTATAGGCACAAGATTGCCTATGATTGATACCCAAAGAGACAAAAGTACGGTGCAACCGTTTATACTCTCCCCCTAAATCAGATTGTATAGAGACAATCTTACGACCATATGAACGCTCAACTAGTGACCGAAACTGCTCGAAGATAGCATACACATCAGTTTTTAATCGCATAGGATAAAACCATACATAGCGTGTGTAGTCATCAACAAACAAAACAAAATAACGAAAACCATTGACAGAAAGAAAAGGCGCTGGGCCCCAAATATCAGTATAAATAAGCTCTAAAACATGCGACGTAGTAGTATTGACACGAGGCAAGGGAAACCGAGATGATTTCCCAAGCATACAAGCACGACACGACACTGAACTATTACTAAAACTAGAATCAATGGAACACGAATTCAAAATCTGCCGCAAGACACGAGGATGAGGGTGACCCAACCGACCATGCCAAACGTCAGAGGAGACACGCGAAGCCACTAACGCAGTGGGACTCGAACGAGAAACAGGCCAAGAATAGAGACCCCCCGAAGCCTGCCCTCTATACAGAACTTCCCTGGTTGAACGATCCTTCACAAAGAAACAATCAGGGTGAAATTCAAAGAATACATTATTATCACGGGCAAACCATTGCACAGATAATAAAGACGCAGAAAGCCCAGGAACAAAAAGAACATCAGACAACCGAAACAGTGTATTAGAAGAGGCTACCGAAGACGAACCAGTACCAACAATAGGTAAACACTTACCGTCACCAACACGAAGATGATCCGGACCGTTATAAGAGACCATCGAGGACATCAAAGACGGATCTGGGGTGGCATGGTTCGACGCACCAGTGTCGGGAAACCATTGTTGAGTGCTAACCGGAGCCGCATCATCCACAGGATACGCAACATGCGCTCTCGGCCCCGGAGCTCCATCGTACCGACGAAAGCACGAAGCGGCCGAATGGCCCTCGCCGGAGCAGATCTGGCACTGGACAGCCCCAGCACCGCCACGACCACGGCCACGCCCTTTGCCGCGACCACGGCCGCGGTTGCCGCCTCCACGCTGCTGCCCGCCCGAACGGCCTCCACCTCGCTGAGTCGCCATGGCGACCGGAGCAGCAGCAACATCACCAGCATCATCGGCACATATAAAAGCCTGCGAAACAAGAAAATCGGATAGCTCGGGCAGAGACACCGGAGCACCCCTTGTGAGCGACGCCACCAAAGGACGATATTCGGACCGCAAGCCTCGGAATATATACATATTCTGATCCTCTAGCGTCACCGGACGGCTAGCAAGCGCTAAATCCTCGATAAGCACCTGCGCACGGCCAAGATAGTCCGGGATCGAAGCATCCCCCTGCCGTAATCCTTGCAACTCGCCCACCAACCGGAGGGCACGAACCCGTGTAGTCGAACCAAGAACCTGTTCGATTGCCAACCACAAATGCCGAGAATTGGACTTACCGATTGCGAGGTGCATCATCTCGTTGGACAAGGATGAGATTAATAAGGAGAGCACGGTCTTATCTTGACGGAGCCATGCACTCCGAGCAGCGGAAGACGAAGCCGACGAAGGCACGGCAGGAACAGCTCCCTCGGCAGGCGTCACGGCAAGCGCGGTGATCGGCGGACATACCGAAGTACCATCGACAAAACCCAACAACCCTTGGCCATCCAAGAACGGAAGAAGCTGAGTACGCCAAAACAAAAAATTGCGGGATGTCAACTTGATGGAGACGAAGTGATGCGCCGAAGAGAAAGACACCCACGACTGCAGCGGTGCAACAAGCGCGGCCTCGGAAACGGTCCGTTCAGAACTACCAACAGAGCCGTCATCAGATTCGAGGTACGCCATTAGAGAGAGGAGAGAGAAACCTGCTGATACCAGATGAGGATACGATATATCTGAATCAATAATAATGAGTCTGTACAGGAGTATATATAGTAGTGAATAGTAAACCTATTACAAGACGAATACTAATAATAATAGGTAACGAATACTAATTACTAATAATAATAGGTAACGAATACTAATGATGATAGAGTCCTAATAAATTTTATGCATAGTTGTCCACCGCATAATATTATGTTTTTAAATTATGCAATTTTATTATGCCTTTAGCAATGCATAATTTGAGATGGAATTATATTAGTTCTTATTTAAGTTGGACTTATGCATAAACTTTAGTCACGGTAGTGCCTGAATTTAAGCACGTTTAGTCCGCTATTTTTAGTTCACCATTTGAGCTTTAATCATAGGTGAACCATACAGTTTACTGGTGTATACCCTACAGTTTTAGGTTCATACCCTCAAACAGTTATACATTAAGTATATATGAATCGGGGAGACATACTAGTTTTAATGGCCATGACTTAAGAACATCTTGTGCCACTAGTCTCCTTAAATTGATACTCTATTTAAGGAATTGGTTTTCAGTGAGACTTAGTCTCTAACCACCTTTCCTCGGAGTATATTTAGATTTTCCCATCACAATCTGGTATAATCTGTTTGTCAAAATTTTAAGTATTCCTTGCCAATGTGATTTGATTTCGGTTCATTAAAGAATAGCTAAAGCATCTTTAATTTACTGAAGTCTCTTAAGTTTTCAATCTTGGTTAATTAAGGAATAGCTACAGCATATTCAGTTACCTAAGATTATTAAGTTTTAATCACATAAAGTTTAGGCATGGATTTGATGATTGTCTAGTGATCTTATAATTTTAATTTGGTTTGGGAGTAGCCACAGCATCCTTAATCTGTTAAAATTATATATTAAGCGGTTTATTTTGATCACATAAATTTTTGGACATATCATTTGTGATTAATTGTATGTAATATGATGAAATTTAGCCCACAGGCAATTTTGTTATATTTGTATAATTAATCAGGATGAAATACTGGACTACGGTCATAATTTAGCCCACAGGCAATTATGTATCGGAATGTAGTTTAGTAGTTTTATCAGTGATGATAGAAATAAATCAATTTATTTACTTTATGGTTATTTGTAAATAATTTTCAATTCTATCATGAAGTTTAGTTGTATGATGTAAACTTTAGATCATATTTCTTAATTTGCCCACAGGGATTAAGAAAAGGATCATGATCTTAAGTTTTTTATCATAATGATAGTAATGAATCTTATTGACTAAAACTTTAGCCTACAGGCAAGTTTTATGTCATTTGATTCTTCAACTCATTTGATAATGGTTTCATCATAAATAAATTTTTCAGTTGGATCTAATTGAGTAAACTTTAGCCCACAGGCAAGTTTTATGTCACTAGATTCTTCTGGCTCTTTAGTAATTGTGAAAAATATTATCATAAGGGTTTCTTAATTGGATTCAATAGAATTAAAACTTTAGCCCACAGGCAAGTTTTATGTCAATAAATCCTTCAACCCTATTAGATAATAATTTTATCACAATTTCTTAGAATTTATAAATTTAGTTCAATTATAATTCTAAGTTTCATGATTTGCATTGGCAAAACATGTTTTTCAGTCACTTCCCAAAATTTAGTCACTTCTATTAATTAATCCATGAATCTTGCTCGGTTCTTCGGACTAACTGTAGTAAGTTACGTGATTTGACATACATCTTTTGGATTCCATTAATAATAAAATGTATCTTTTGAGCCAAATTCTAACTTGGTTTTGAAAGATGTATTTTGTTTCTTTTAGTATGTCCAACTATGGTGGGGAAATATATCTTCATTATTTAGTTGGACTTTAATTGGAACCAAAATTGATTATTTAGTGTGTCCAACTAATGGTGGGGAATTATGTCTTCATTTGTTAGTTGGTCAATAAATCAATTATGAGTATGTATATTATTAAGTTCACTTTATTAATTTCGCTGAAGAATATTTTAATCAGTGTGAGTGATCATTTAGAAAAAAAAAAAAAAAAGATCATTAAGATACTCCACTAAAGTTTATGGATTTAAATGGCTTCATACATCCTAAATTTGATTGTATGTCAAACAATAAGTCCATAAGATTCCACAAGTATTAATTTTGTATTTGTTTATATAAATTCATAAGTTCAAATTATTGAACATTTGGTTGTGCAACATATTTATGAAAATGTTGTAACAATATTAAGGAATTTATTAGAACAAAAGCATTTAACTTGTGGTGCACTGTAATTTAATAAATTCTTCAGTGATTAATAGAGTCTTTAGTTTCATCAAAATTAATCTTGGGCCATTTTGGTTTGTAGGGCTCAAAACAATTTTGTGGGACATATAAGTAAGACTCATTATGTTCAGTTCATTTAAAGTGAACATTGAAGTTATTTGGGAAGTTATGGTGTATGATTAAGATTCCAAATTTATGGACTTAAATGTTTGGTTTATTGTTTAAGTTTTTTTGGAATGCTTCTGTGACTTGACTATCTTTTGGCTATTTTTGATGAGTGGGAGTGACAGACGTGTCAACTCCAAGCTCTTAGTTGTTAGAGATAGTACTTAAAGTTAACTTATAAAGAAGTCATGGAATATAGTTAGCATTATGCTAACATTAAGAGATCTCTACTTAAGGCATGCTTATAAAGTTTTAGAGATCATACAGTGTACTCTTTTGTACAATTTGGATGCGTTTTCTCCTTCAGTTGTGCACATAATGTATTTTGAGAAACATCCCTTAAGGTACCGAGAATAAACATAGGGTTTGTTCATAAAGGACCTAAGTTGGAGAATTAAAATGCATGTGACCATAATGGATACTACTCTGATTAAATAGATGACATATCACTATGATTCGTGTGTTTTGTTCTTTGATGAAGGTTGTGCTAGTACTTGCACCAAGTGGGAGAATGTAAGATTTTCCCTTATAATATATATTGTATATTATATATTAGGGCCTTAATTAAGTGGTGCAAGTTGACTAGGCTTATTAAGTGGTCTGGTTAGACTTAATAACTAGTAGTTGTTAGTCAACCAAACTCTGTGCCTAATATAACCTTGATTGATGGGATACAAGATTATGGATTAGATAGCACATTCAGTTACGGTACTCAGACTGCTCAGTAGATACCAATACGCCATCTAGGGTTCTGAGTCAGGTCTGAGACAAAACATGGCTGACGGTCTACCGTTAAAAGGCAACACAACAGGAACATCAACTATGGCTGGAGATCAACACGGCTACGCTTCCGCTATCATACGAGGTCAGGTTTCTCGTATACTATGGTTTATTATAGTTAGACTATTTAGATCTAACACCGGCTGCCACCACTCCCGACTCCGGCGAATGTTTGTTCTTGGTGTCGCCAAGTTTATTGGCGACTAAATGACTCAATTGTGACGGACTCAAGATGTTTGCCCATGTCACTGGTGGTTCACGGTGGTGTTGGTGGGCTTCTCTGGCGGCTCCTATGTTCTCCCAGCGCTCCGGTGAACTGGTGGGTTGTTTATTTTTATGTTGGGTCTTTTTGTTCGTATTATGGAGTTCGTATCTCTTCCGGTGTACTAGAACCCTCCGGCGTGAGTTTCACATTGCCTAATGACTCCCTCTTTGGACTGTGATGAATCAAAATGGCGTCGTGGAGTTTGGACGTTGTTGGGGTTGGTGAATGGTAACCGCGGGTAATTCATTCTCTCCGATGGTCCACTTTTTTCCGGCCATTTTGTTTCTCTCTGGTCCGTGTTGTTGGGAGGCAAGGAGGACGGTGATTTAGTCCTTTTCCGGTGGTGTTTGTTCTGTTGGAGGTTTGTAAAGAAAAACATAAATTTGTGAATGTAATTGTCTCTTTTCAACATGAGAAGAGAGTTCATTAGCTTATCATATATATATATGAATCCTTACAGAAGAGAATAACACAGTAAAGGAAAAATATAACAATCTCATATTTTGTGCTATCACTCCCTTGAATATTGTGGTTGAAAGCAATCCCAGATTCTTTGCTATGCAATCCCATATTCTTTGCTATCATTTCCTTGAATGGTTTATTTCCTTATTACTCTTATCATCTGTATCTCTCCACTCTTGATTTTTATTAGTTTGAACGTGATATCTGGAATGGTGACTGTTCTTGATTTATTCTGAGTTTTTCTTTTGAAGTTTCCGTTCATGTTCATGGTGGCTCCGGTGAGTTGTCTGGCGATGATCCACGTAAGGAAACTCAATATTTGCCTGTTTTGGGCAGTGGCTGTATTTGGTATCTGTAGGTATTTGGGTGATTCTTTATCATGCATGGAAACTTCCTATTTAATTATTGTACAAGGTTTTTGAATTTCAAATTTTCCTTACATGTACCCCATTTTGTACTCTCAACTTATACTCCCACACATAACAACATTGATGTAGACACTTGTATTGGGACCTACATTTAAAAAAAAAAATAACTTATCAAAATCTGTCACATCAGGGACTACCATTTAAGCAGTAGAACTCTTTTAAATATGAGCACGTGCTGAAGATTAAAATCTTGGACCTCAAGGATTACCTGAGTTCGAGTCTCTCCGAAGGTTTATTTTACACTTAGTTTTGGATTTTGAGTTTACGGGAAGATTTTGGAAGAGGCCATGCATGGGGCAAATTATACCGTGCACCAGAGCACACAATGCATTGTGCGCGCTGGTCCAAAACGATGTCGTTTTGGACCTTTTCGCGCGTCTGCTGTTAACTCCTTAAAAAATAATTCATGTTTTGAATGTACAGAATTGTATAATAGAATACACAGAATTTTATACCTGACACACAGAATTTTATACTTGAAAACACATAATTTTATACCTAAAAACACAAAATTTTATAACTGAAAATTCTTATGTTTCGAATGTATAGAATTATATATAGAATGCGCAGAATTTTATACCTGAAAACACAGATTTTTATAACTGAAAATTCTCATGTTTTGAATGTACAAAATTATATAATAGAATGAATAGAACTTTATATCTGAAAACACATAATTTTATAACTGAATGCACATAATCTTTTTTAAAAGGATAAAAATTCCATGTTTCGAATGTACAGAATTGTACAAAAGAGTGCACAGAATTTTATAACAGAATACAAAACGACGTCGTTTTGGGAATATATATATATATATATATATATATATATATATATATATATATATATATATATATATATATATATATATATATATATATATATATATATATAGGGATGCACTCAGGTGCGAATAAGTGCTCAGGAAGGAAATGCGAACGAATCAGCGCGCGACACGTGTCCAGATCTAATAACTTAAAAAAATGCGGTGGCATTTTCGTAAATAATTGAACATCGAAGTGCAAGTAAAATCACTTACAAGTGCACCTACTTTCACCTATAAGTGCATGTAATTTTTCCTTGTTAGCATTCACTTTCCGCAAACATTCATGCACCTGGGTGTGCTTATAACTATATGTGCAACTATTTATAACTATAGGTGCAACTATTTATAACTATAGGTGCACCTACTTTCACCTATAAGTGCATGTAATTTTGCCTTGTTAGCATTCACTTTCCGCAAACATTCATGCATCTGGGTGTGCTTATAACTATGTGTGCAACTATTTATAACTATAGGTGCAACTACTTATAACTATAGGTGCACCTACTTTCACCTATAAGTGCATGTAATTTTGCCTTGTTAACATTCATTGATCTGAGTTCAGCGGGTAGTAATACCCTTGAAAACCACTCGCAAACATTCATACACCTAAGTGCAACTACTTATAACTATGTGTGCAACTACTTAGAACTATAGGTGCAACTAAGTATTGATGCTTAGTGTAAATTTTTACTTGCACCTATAATACATTTTACATGCACTTGTAATACATTTTACTTGCACTTCGATGTTCAATTATTTACGAAAATGCCACCGCGTTTTTTAAAAAAATCAGTGTTTCTCATCCATTAGATCTAGACACGTGGACGAACATAATTCATTCCTATTTCGCGCCTGGGCGAAGCATTCGCACCTGAGTGCGATTCTATATATATATACACACACACACACATATATATATATATATATATATATATATATATATATATATATATATATATATATATATTCGTATTTGATTTAAATATGGGAATTGTAATTGAAATTGAAATGATGGAAACCATATTTCACCCAATTTATGGGCTTCTTATTCAATGAATATAATGTGTTTATACATACATAAAAACTAAAAATTTAATTTATAGATATTTAGATAAGAAGACAATTAAGTAGTTTGATATTTAATTAATTAATGTAATATTATATATGTGTTGGAATATATATAGCACCGTATCGGAATGGATATGGGAAGACCACACACACACCCAGACACACACATACATACATATATATATATATATATATATATATATATATATATATATATATATATATATATATATATAATAGATAGTCCAGGAATATATATACTAATTCATTTCTCTGGTTATTAAGTCTTTTTCTTTTTGTTGTACCCATCTTCAGCCTTAAACATTTAATATTTTTTTTTTGAAGAATATCTTTCTCTATTCTTTCTACCAATCCAACAATACGGTTTACCATAACGTTATAATTTCTTCCTAGCTCTTTCGGCGCATCTCGATCTTACCGCGAGCACGAATGCTTAGGTATTATTTACTTCTATTAAAACATTGATCAGCCAGTACGAGAACAAGGCCAAGACCAGGCAGAGCTAGGGGTGTGGTTATGTGGGTAGTTTACCAAAAGTGTAACGTGAATGATAACTTAGAGCGAAAAATAAATACGACTAACAATTAGAAATGAATTTTATAATTATGGTATAGTATAACTTAGGATGTAAAATGTAATTTTCCCTTTACAAATTAAAGGAAATCAATCATATCGGTTCCTTTTATGGCTTTCAAGATTCTATTACTTTTCTAGGCTGTCTAATTGCCTCTCTAATTCTCCCTTTCAAAGTTCATCTTTGTGCTTCCTTCTCACCAGCATCCACCTTGAACATTAAATGGCCTTTGATTAACCAGTTTTTACCACTCAAACACTCACATACTTCATAACTTTTTGTTTTAATATGTGGGTGGGTATAAGAAATATGGTCTAATTACATAATTTGCTTTGCTTTGGAAATTGAGATTAAGGTAGAGGGAGATTGGTTTTGGCTTTTTGGGTGTAATTCTTCAAAATTACGATCTGGAAGCTTGATTTTTTTTTTAATATAATGTTTGCATTTATTTAATTTGCATAATCAAATTCTCTCTTAAAAGCTGTCATTTTCGTATAGGTAAGGAATTTGACTTGAATGGCGAGGTGGGTAAGATAAGAATGTTGAAAATGTTGTCATTTAAACTTTAAATCATATTTATTGTTAAGTTTATATTATTTGTTTTACAAATCTCCATCTATTATTTTTAACGTAATTTTTAAATAAATTTTTTGTAGAATAAATTAAACAAGTAATATATATATATATATATATATATATATATATATATATATATATATATATATATATATATATATATATATATATATATATATATATTGCTCTGATACCATTAATTATTGCTCTGATAAAACACAATGCATACACCGCGCACGTAATTTCCTTAATTGAATCAAAAAATTGTAATCTAGTATGTTGAACTTCTTGAAACTTAGATTACAACTTCTTTATTAAATTAAGGAATTTATGTGCGCGGTATGTGCATTGTATCAGAACAATAATTCATGTATCAGAGCATATATATATATATATATATATATATATATATATATATATATATATATATATATATAGTAAGTTCCTTTATGAAAATGAATTTTGTATGTGCTTGGTGCGTGCATTGTTTGATATCAGAGCAAAAATTTATGGTTGAATTTTATTTTCTTCATGTTAGCATGGCGGACTCCCATCTTCTTATTACTCACATCATCCAGGGATCCAATTTTGGTATCAACACATTTGTATAAGATATTCACCAGCATTTCAAAATTATGTTTTAGAATTTTCTTCTTGATGTTGGTCAACTTGGGCTCTTCAGAGGTTCCTTTACTTCTGATTCTAATCCAGAAATCTCTCAATATGAAGGCAGAGGTGTCAACAGTCAAATATGACTCTAAAAGGTTAAATTCCCTTCTTATATCCGATTCCCTGATCTTTACATATTGACCATTCACTCTGGAGATGAGTACAGATCCCTCAGTTGTTCCATTTACATAAAATTCTGCTACATCCAGTTTATAGTATCCTCATAGGGAAGTTCAAAAATCAAAGAGTCCACATTCACTGAGGGCATCGAGGATTTCTAGTGCGAGGATGGATCATGGGTTTCAGCTAGAAACAATTGGACATCAAGGATTGATCCAGATACCACTTTTTCAGCAAGTTTCGACAATCTATCCATAGCAAATACTTCCCTGAAAACAAAAATGAAGCCTATGTAGGTTTTGAAGTAAAGTTGAAAATTTGAAATAGATACTCGCTAGGGATGGCAATGGGGCGGGGTGGGTGCGGGGGATATATCCCCCTCGCCCGCACCCGCATTCCCAACCCACTCACCGCACCCACACCCGCACTCGCGCGGGTAATGAAATTCCTACCCCATACCTGCCCTCACGGGGATTTTGCGGGTGCGGGTAATACCCAACCCGCAACTCTAATTATTAATATTACACTTAAATTTAATAAAAAATTTAAACTACAATTCTTATTATCACATGGATTTTTTTTTATAAGTTTGAACATAACTCTAAAATTTAATAAGAGCCAATGAAGTTAATCCTCAATTGGAACTAAAATTGTGTTGGTAGTATAAATTGTATTAAGTGTTTACTCATTATGTTATTTGTGTTGTTCTTACTCAATTTTCATTAACAAAAAACTAAGAAGTTTAATTCATTATGCATTTTAATTATAAAATATACATAAACTTATATAATAAATGACTGCTAATAACAATATATATAAGTGCGGGTGCGGGTGCGGGGCGGGGATACCTCCCCCCGCCCCCGCCCCCATACCCGCACCCATTACCCAAATTGTGCGGATATTTTAAAACCCGTAGGGGCGGTGATGCGAGGAACCCATTGGGTGCGGGTAGAATTGCCATCCCTAATACTCGCAGAGGTGAGAGAGTAAGAGAGTAGATAGTTTCTGAGGATGAGAGAAATCAAAGAAATGATCACTAATAATACCCAAAACAAAAAAAAAGTGAGGGTTTCCCATAAACCATACTTGATTATACATGCCTAATCTATTTGATAAGAAGTAATATAACTCATTGGATAAATGAATATAACAATAATTAACACTGAAAATGTGTTAAATCAATATATATATATATATATATATATATATATATATATATATATATATATATATATATACTAAAACTAAAGCAATGGGCAGACTAGAAAATAGAAAGAAAGTTTAATCTTTTTTTTTTTCAAACCAGAAAGAAAGTTTAATCTGAAAATACAGAATTTGCAATTAACAGAGTGAATATCAAATAAGCAGCAGAAGTAGTAACCATTACCGAGAGGAAGCCGGCAATGGCGGTTGTTACTGTGGAAGAGGAAAGGGCGGCGATGGCTCGGGCGAGTGAGGTAGCTCCGAAGTGGTGGCGGTGGCGTCGGATGGCAGAGATTGCGTCACAATGGGAGAGGAAAGGGCGGCGGCGTCTTAGATGAGATGAAAGGGCGAAAATGGCGATGGAAACGAGGGAAGCTGGTGCTCCGAGTTCCCCTCCTTGTAGAAATAAATTCCTCTCATGAGAATGCTCTTTCATAACTCATGTATACACTATACACATACTTTCTGTCTGCTGCTTTGGAACTATACCCATAGTCCATACCTGTTGGCTGCTGTGACACCCCGTAATCCAAATTCAGTTAAGGGATTAATTAAGCAATAAATCCTAATCCAATTGATAATTTAATTCCTCAAATTCCTGAAAATTCAGTAGTCGGGGACTAGTAATTGGCTAGTCAACCCAAAGTCAAGTGTTGTACCTTAAGCTTTGTGAGTAGTTCCCTTGTTCCCTCGCACCTCTTCATTTTAGTAAGGGTAATATAGATATTTCACCCTATGTTAGAATTGCAAGCTAACCTAGAGGATCACCCTTCATTCTTTCTCCTTACACTTCCCAAACTTGAGCTCCTCCTTCTCGCTAAAAGTTAGATAGCTTTTCTTCCAAGCCAAGTTGGAGCTTTACCAAATCCTCAAAGTTTGCCTTCAAGATTCCACCTTTCCTACCTTTGAGAATATAGGAGGTTAAGATCTATGTTTCTTTTGTGTTTTTAGTGTTTTCTAAGGTGTCTTTCCTTAAAGATAGAATCTTTATGATCTTTTGGTGTGTGAGGAAGGTGAACCTTTTTAGGAGCTTTAGGAAGTTTTAAGTGAAGGTTTTTGTCTACAAGAGGTAACTCATGCTCTACAAAATCTATTTTGCTTACCTATATGATAATTTATTGGATTCTACATGTGATTTTGCTATGAAATGTGAGTGTTGATGCATTGTCTTGTGAAAATTCATATCTAGAGCTTGTTATTAGGGTTCATGTGAGCCATTGCTTGGCTATTCCTTTGATTCAAGTCATTTTGTTGTATTTGGTGAGATTTGGCATGTTTTGGACTTGAATTTGAGCTTGGAGTTGAAAAGCACCGAAGGGATTGTTTGTGGTACAGGCGTGTACCCGCAGGCGGAACGGCGGGTAGTGCACCACCCGCCGCCCCACCCGCGGGGTACAAGGTTGGCTTTGGTGGGGATTTGTTCCCCGTGATTCTTTTGACTCGGTATTTGGTCTTTTGACTTCCCGATGTTCTTTTGTGGAACTATTTGAGTGTCTTCTTGATGTTTCGTATGTCTAGAACTATATGGTAGGAATCCATGTAGGTTTTGGTGTCTTGAATCGTGCTAAGTGTTCAACATTGTGATTCGTTGAACCGTGATGAGTCTTGTGGGTTCTTCGGAACTATGTTTGGTTTACCCGTTTGATAAACATGCTAGTTTGGTGTTTAAATGCTAGCGTGTGTGTTGTTTGTCCTTTCCTATTGTGGATGATGACTTGTGTTAATCATCGTTGTTGTTGGACAGTGATCCATTCCTTGATTGAGTGTGGTTTCATATCTTCGTTGTGATCCGTCGATTGATTCCTATTGTGGTGCGGTGTGTGTGGTTGTACCTAGATTGCATGATTAATGGTATGGGACATTAGTCATCAAGGTACGTCAGTGGTCCTCGTGGTGGCCATGACGTGATTATGGAGTTTGTGACCTATGTGTCGGGTTCACGTATTTCTTGGGAGGCATGTGTTGCCAAGGCATGTGTTGCCATGTGTGTGATCGGTACCCTTGTGTACTATGAAATTGGTGGTTTTGTTGGCGGTCGTTGGCGGATGGGGACGACGGTCCTCGGAGGGAAAAGGTTGGACTTGGTGTACAGGGGTCATGGAGGTAAAGGTTGGAACTAGACATAAGGTTAGGGGTAGCCATAATGTTGGAACCGGGAATAAGGAAGGCATCTCAATTCGTGATGGGTGATGTCACGAAAGCTTGTGTAGCCGTTGTTGTGTGTGATTCTCTATTTGTGACGTGTGTTGTCACAAAGGCATGTGTTGCCAATGGTTGTCTCCTTATTCTCTTGTGTTATGCATGTCGGGTGTTAATCTACTGTGTGATGGTAGATTATGCCTTGAGTCGTTGTTGCTTCTTGTTGTATTGGAATGTGTTCCCTTGTCTTTATTGTGAGTGCAACGAGTCTTGTGTTGATCTCTATCTTGGTTTTGAAGTGATATATACTATATCCCGTTTCGAAATGATTTTATATATATATAAACTATCTACATATGATATTTCACATGTATTGGTGGGTTACCAGCATCATTCGCTGACCGGGCTCGTCCCATATATATATTTGTGTTTCTTTCAGGTGCTGATTAGATGAGGGCGCGGTCTAGAAGTTGTTAGAGTAGATCCCCTTTTCTTTATGATGATTTGGGTTTGCGTGCCATTGATTAGACTTTAGATGTTATGTTGTTGACTTTGTTTTTGAGATTGATAGATTATGTTGCAGATGTTTATGCCTGTGCGTTCACCATTGTCTGAACGTGGCATGACACTCTACGTTTTCCATCTATTTCATATCTAGTCTTCCGCTGTGTAAGTTTTATGGTTAGTTTATCTGCATGTTTAAGGTTTAAATTTGGTATGGAAAATCGGGGGGTGTTACATTTGGTATCAGAGCCTAGGTTTGAGTCTAGGATGATAGAGTCTAGACTTCTAAGTGGTTAAGGGTGGTTTGAGACCCTAAGAGACCTTAAGAATCTAAGTGTTTAGGACTTAGGACTTTAGGACGCGCGGTGAGATTGTGAGTTTTTGTGTCGTTTTCTGTTGTGTTTTCTGTGCTTTGTTTTCCTTTTAGCTTTAGTTCTCTTTAGTTAAGGCACCAGGTAAGGGTGCAGGCCCTAAGTCTTTCCTGTTATTGTGCTGTTGCTGTAGAAGCCAAGGATGGCACCATCGAGACGTCGTGCAAGGTCTTCAAAAGCAGCCACTAACGGACAGTTAGCTCAAAGCCTTCATCAACTGACGCAGATCACCTGGACGCTGAGTGACGCCCTCCTCAACATCAACCACCCTCTTCGGAATGGGAATCGCGACGTAGTGCGCCAAGTTTCAAGTCTCCGTTCCCCGATCTTCGCCGGTGAAGAAGATCCCGCAGTTCTGGACGAGTGGATCCGGATGTTTGACAAGATCTTCGAAGTTGTGGTATGCCTGGAGAATCGCAAGGTGGAGATGGCTACGTTCTACCTTTGGCAAGAAGCGGACTCGTGGTGGATGCTTGAAAGGCCAGCTTGTAGACAAAATCCGGAGTTCAGTTGGGAAAACCTGAAGGTTAAGTTACGTGAGCGGTTCTATCCTGTGCATGTCAAGGAGGCCTACCTTTGTGTAACCGACCCCTACAGAGTTCAGCAAGTTCAGAAAGGAATCCGGAAGAACCGCAAGAGAAAGCTTGATGAAAGTGTTACACCTGCGGTTGGGAGTTTGATGGCTACCGATGCTGAATCAACAGGAAGTTTTCAAAGAGATGGCTCTAAGAGAGGCAAGTCTCCCCGGCCAATCCGGAAGATCAAGGCTAAGGGAAGGCGCTCCGTTTGCAAGAAGTGTGGAAGTGCCCACCCCGGCGTGGACTGTCTTGGGAAACCAGTTGAGTGCTTTGCTTGTGGCAAGGAGGGTCACCGGTCCTTTCAGTGCAGGTCTAAGAGGAAGACTTCAGCGGACTCGAAACCAGTTGGTAGTGAGAGACCCCGGTCGGGAAGTAAGCCTCGAAGTAGAAGCAACAATGGACCAAGTGGAAGTAGCATCCAAGACCTGTGTACGAAGTCGGGATCTTGGTAAGGCAAGATCCACAGTTGTGAGACAGATGCAAGTGGGAACCATTGAAGTAAGTTCTTGTACCCTTTGTTGCACCTTCCTTTGTCTTTGTGCCCTTCCTTGCATGTTAGTTTCGGGCGTTAGCTTGTTCGAGAGTCACCCTTGATCCTCGTTAATCTTTTCTTTCCTTTAGTCAACCCAATCTCCCTTTTTCTAAGTGATCCTTTTCTTCCGAACCTTGTCCTTGTTGTCTTTCCAAATCATCTTGTGCAAGTTGGCAGTGTCATCAGCTTATGAAGAAATCTAGCAAGGTCTAAGAGTTAAGCCGCGTCTGAGTCGTGGTAGAGAGCCTTCAGTTCGACAAGCATAGTGATCAGCGTCAAGTCGAAGCTTCGCCGGATGTCGTGAAACTTTTGTGTCTCTTGAAGCCGATCTCCCTCTCTTGTCCTCGTTAAATCCCTTGCCCCTTTTCGAGAAATCCTTCCTATCTCCTCGAATCCCGTTGTTGTTTTCTTCTTGATTCGACTCTGTTCAAGGTTGCAACCTCATCTTTCCTAAGTTGTGACTTTGAAAATCTTGATTTCCTTTCTAATCAACGTTATCCTTGAGCTTAAACCGGATACCCTTCGTAGGGAAATTCTTTTCAACTTCCTTAAACCCCATTTTGATTACTTATTCCCTAAGTTGTAACCTCGTTTACAATTATCTTCTTCTTAATCAACATGGTCCTCGAATTGTTGAACCTAAACTCTCACCTTGATCTTTCCCTTTGAATCAAACCCCGTTCTTGTATTCCCCGCTTCTAACGATTCTGTGCAAGGTGGCAACCTTATTTCCTAAGTTGCAACTTTGATGACTTTGATCCTACTCCTAAGTAACGTGGTCCTTGAGTTTCTGAACCCAAACCTTTCGCTCAAATCTTTTCCGTTGAACCGAACCTCTTCTTGTAAGCCTTCTTTCTCCTGAGTTACCTTTTTCCTTTGTTACCGTTCCTGCTTTGGACTTTTCATCCGAGCCGAAGCTTTGAAGTTTTCAAGTGTTTCCTTGCTGCGAGTTGTGGGTTCTGTGCTAATGCAAGTGTTAAGTTGGCAGCCTGCATCAAGTTAGCCCAAGAACTAGGGAGAAGGACATCCCGTTCGTGTTTTGGAGCTGGCAGTTGCAGCCTTTGTCTAGAAGGGGCGGATCAAGTTCATGCAGATGTCGAGCTCAAGTTAAGTAGTGGGATTACCTAGTTTCCTTTGGTTGAAGAAGTCAGCAGAGATCAGTTGATGATGCAACCCTGGTTCTGTGATCCCGAGTGATCTAGTTTAGGGTTCTTGTGGTATCAGTGTCTGTTTGTGGCTTGTTCCTTAGCTGAGCCGTCTCGTTTTGAGTAGATCGTTGGCTAGTTTTGAGCAGGAGTTAGGCTCGGTGTGAAGTTAACTTTCCTTTCAGGTAAATCTTTTATCTATCACCTTATCTTTATTTCTTGTCTTACCTTTGTGAACCCTCAACCTATCTCTAAGTCTTGTCTCTCATTTTGTTAATCGACGGTTTTGGTGTTGAACTTCGTTGTGACCAAGCCTATCAATCTTACTACCTTACTTTAAACCCTTGTTTTCTCTAACTTTGGTTAGTGGCGAACACCTTTGTTGCTTAAAACCTCGTTTACAACCCATCTCTTAAGCTTTGTCATCCGTTTCGCAAGCCGACCGTTTTTGTTGTGGGACTTTGTCGTGTCCCTTGCTTGTTTTGTTAGTAGGTTCATTGGTAGTTGATTGCTCAGTTGTGCGTTTAGTCGTTCTCTCTTGTTTGCCGTGGTTGTTAGCTTGTAGTTTGAGTAATTGGTTTAGTTGCTTCGCTTTTATGAAGACGCCGTCCATCGCAGTTAACCAGAGGTTGGACCAGCTTGAGGTCAGTTCTAGCCGAGGAAGAGCCGACGAAGAGTCTGATGAAGACACCGAGGAGTCGGAGAGCGAGTCCTTCTAGGGTGGAGTTATGGCAATCTCGTCTCCCTTCCTTCGCTTGTTGCTACCTTTATGTTGTTGTTGTTGCCGCTTGCTAGTTGTTTTGTTGTTGTCTTGTGTGGTCTTCCTTGTTGGCTAGTTGGGTTGAGTAGTTAGCTTTATGGGTTGTTTTACTAGCTAGGAGCTAGTTGTTTAGATCTTGAGTGTTGATTAGAAGTTTGGTGGTTGTGGTTGGTTTAGAGTTTGTTATGCTCATTATCTTCGTTGGTTATATCCTTCAATCCTTGCAATGATACCGCTTCTTACTTGTTTTTGATGTCTTCTGAATCCTTTGAGTTTTGATCAAAAGAGGATGTTCTTAACACTCTTGTCAAATTTTTGTTCCATTTCATCGTTTGTTTTAACTCGTCGTACCCAAGCTTCGGGGACGAAGCTTCTTTGAAGGGGGAGAGTGACACCCCATAATCCAAATTCAATTAAGGGATTAATTAAGTAATTAATCCTAAATCAATTGGTAATTTAATTCCTTAAATTCCTGAAAATTCAATAGTCGGGGACTAGTAATTGACTAGTCAACCCCAAAGTCAAAGTTGTACCTTGAGCTTTGAGAGGAGTTCCCTTGTTCCCTTACACCTCTTCATTTTAGCAAGGGTATTCATGACATTTCACCTTGTGTTAGTAATGCAAGCTAACCTAGTAGACACTCCTCATTCTTGTTCCTTACACTTCCCAAATTAGAGCTCTACCTTCTCCCTAAAAGTTGGATAACTTTTCTTCCAAGCCAAGTTGGAGCTTTGTCAAATCTTCAAGTGTTGTCTCCAAGATTCTACCTTTCATACCTTTGAGCATCTATGAGGGTAAGATCTATGTTTATCTTGTGTTTTTAGTGTTTCCTAAAGTGTCTGTTCTTAAAGATAGAATCTTTATGATCTTTCGGTGTGATCTTGAAGTGGGTTTGGAAGGTGAGCCTTATTAGGAGCTTGGTGAAGTGTTAAGTGAAGTTTTTTGTCTACAAGAGGTAACCCATGCTCTACAAAACCTATTTTGCTTACCTATATGATGATTTCTTGGATTCTACATGTGTTTTGCTATGAAATGTGAGTGTTTAGCATTTTCTTGTGAAAATGAATATCTAGAGCTTGTGTTTAGGGTTCATGTGTGCTATTGCTTGGCTATTCCTTTGATTCAATTCATTTTGTTGTATTTGGTGAGATTTGGCATGTTTTGGACTTGAATTTGAGCATGGTGTTGAAAATTCCCGAAGGGATTATTTTGGGCACAGGTACGTACCCGCGGGCGAAACGGCGGGCAGTGGCCTACCCGCCGCCCACCCGCGGGGAACATGAGGCCGGTGGGTGTGTACCCGTGGGCGGAACCACGGGTGGGGGCCTACCCGTGAGTCCACCCGCTGGGAACGTTGTGATGATGGTTGGGGATATGTTCCCCGTGATTCTTTTGACTTCCCGATGTTCTTTTGTGGAACTATTTGAGTGTCTTCTTTATGTTTGGTATGTCTAGAACTATATGGTAGGAATCCATGTAGGTTTTGGTGTCTTGAATCGTGCTAAGTGTTCAACATCGTGATTCGTTGAACCATGGTGAGTCTTGTGTGTTCTTCGGAACTACGTTTGGTTTACCCATTTGATAAGCATGCTAGTTCGGTGTTTAAATGCTAGCGTGTGTGTTTTTTGTACCTTCCAATCGTTGATGATGATTTGTGTTATTCATCGTTGTTGTTGTTGGACTGTGATCCATTCCTTGATTGAGTATGGTTTCATATCTTCGTTGTGATTCGTTGATTGATTCCTGTTGTGGTGTGATGTGTGTGTGGTTGTACCTGGATTGCACGATTAGTGGTATGGGACACTAGTCACCAAGGTACGGCAGTGGTCCTCGTGGTGGCCATGATGTGATTATGGAGTTTGTGACCTGTGTGTCGGGTTCATGTGTTTTGGAGAGGCGTGTTTCGCCGAGGCGTGTGTCGCCGTGTGTGTGATCGGTACCTTGTGTACTATGAATTGGTGGTCTTGTTGGTGGTTTGTTGGTGGGGGACGACGGTCCTAGGAGGGAAAAGGTTGGACTAAGAATTACAGGGGTCCTGGAGGTAACGGTTGGAACTAGACATAAGGTTGGGGGTAGCCATAAGGTTGGAACCGGGCATAAGGAAGGCATATCAATTCGTGATGAGTGATGTCAAGAAGGCTTGTGTAGCCGTTGTTGTGAGTATCTCTTCTTGTGACGTGTGTAGTCACAAAGGCACGTGTTGCCATTGGTTGTGTCCTTATTATCTGGAGTTATGCATGTCGGGTGTTAATCTATTGTGTGATGGTAGATTATGCCTTGAGCCTTCTTGTGAGTCGTTATTACATTTCGTGTCTTGGGATGTGTTCCCGTATTGTTGATTGTGAGTGCTTAGAGTCTTGTGTTGACTTTTGCTCTCGGTTTTGGAACTTATATATACATATTCCGTTTCACAAATGATTTTACAAATGTATATCTTATCTATGTATGATATTTCACATGTATTGGTGGGTTACCAGCATTATTCGCTGACCGGGCATCGTCCCATCTTTTATGTGTTTCTTTCAGGTGATGTTTATATGTGAGCGCGGTCTAGAGCCTGCTAGTGTAGCTCCCATCTTGTGTTGTTATGGCCTGTGTGCCAAGGATAGATTTTAGTATTTTGGATATGTATGGTTTTAGCTTATGATTTATGCAGATGTTAGCCTGTGCGTTCACCCCTGGGTGAGCGTGGCATAACACCCCTTCCGTTTCCAGTTTTTATAATCCTTTTTCAGTCTTCCGCTGTGTTGATGTTTTGCTTAGATATCTGCATGTTTAAGGCTTTAATTAGCGTGGAAATTAGAGGGTGTTACAGTTGGTATCAGAGCCTAGGTGGGTAAGTCTAGACTTCTAAGTGGCTAAGTGTGGTTTGAGACCTTAAAGTGACCTTAAGAATCTAAGTGTTAGGCTTAGGACTTTAGGTTGCGCAGCGAGTTGAGCGTTGTTTGCAGTTGTTTGCTTGTGTGTTGTCTTTTTGGTAACCGTGTTGTTGTTGTAGAAGCTTTGCGATGCCTCCCCGTCCACGAGCGCGTACCCCGGAGACCCCGACAAATGAGCAGCTTGCCCAGAACCTGCAGCAGTTGACGCAGACGATGCAGACTCTTAGAGAGGCGTTGCTGAACAACAACCATCCCGTGCCACCTCCTCAACCCGCTGGGCACAAGGACATGGGTCATTTGGTGTCGGGTCACAGACCGCCGACCTTCGCGGGAGAAGAAGATCCGGTTGTTCTGGAAGAGTGGATGAGAGTGTTCGATAAGATCTTCTCGGTAGTGGGTTGTCCTGAGGAGAGAAGGGTAGAACTGGCAATGTTCTACTTCTGTCATGAGGCGGATCTGTGGTGGATTCATGAGGGTCCGGCCTACCTTGACGAGCCTGGGTTCGATTGGTCCGCGCTTAAGGATAGGATGCGTGAGAGGTTTTATCTAGTACACGTGCGAGCCGCCATGTACGAGGAGTTCCTCCATCTGCAGCAAGGATCTCTGTCAATGGTCGAGTACCACAAGAAGTTTCTGGAGTTGGCGCGCTTTGCTCGGATGCTCGTGCCTACGGAGCTCGCTAAGGTTGAGATATTCGTTGCTGGTCTGAATTATGAAGCACGAAAGACCTTGACCGTGAGTAGGCCGAGTTCTTTGAAGGATGCATATCTGAGTGCCGCGGATCTGTACCGTGTTCAACAGCTTCAACGGGGGTCATATGAGCTTGCTAGAAAGAGGACTGAGAGTGGAGGTCCTTCCAGCTTCAAGAAGCCCAAGCCGAGTTTTCAAGCTAAGAATGCATCATCTCCAACCCAAGGACCCAACCGAATGGAGCAAGGAAATCAAGCCAAGTTGTTCCCGTGCCGTAGATGTGGAAAGGTTTAAGTGTTGTCATGGCCAGACGTTTAAGTGTTTTCTATGCGGAGATAGGGGCCACAAAGTCGCCGAGTGTCCCCAGCAGGCCAGTCATAGGGCGTTGCCACCACCCCCGGGAGCCGGAGGAGCAGCTGGAGGTAGTTCGAGCCGTGGAGCAGCTGGTGCCAGGCCATCAGGGAGAGTCTTTGTGATGGGGCGTTCGCAGGCGGAATCTGAGGGCCTAGTGGAGGAGGAGTTAGCAGGTAATTCTTTTCTAGCCTACCCTTGTCTTTAGAACGCATCTCGTTCCTTGTTTGCCTTGCGTGTTGCCTTGTGTTTCTTCGTTGTCTACTTCAGTTACTTTCCTATCCTTGACATGTTGTTCCCTTGATAATGATTCCTTTGGAATTAAGTGTAAGCCTTTCTTAATGAATGATTCTCTTAGTTTTATGAGTAAGCCTCATGGTGGAGTTAGTTATTCATTTTTAGAATGAGTCATGCTTGGGTTAATTTTTATAAACCTTTGCATTTGGGTATTCTTGTAACCATTCCTTTTTGAGAACCACCTAAATCTCTCCAAGAATTCTTTGAATTTAGAAGTAGAAAACCCATACCAAAATCCTTTCATGTTGAGCCTAAAAGCCAAGTAAAATATTTTATTACAAGCCTTGAGTTTTGAACCCAAGTATACTCTTTACTAACCCAACCCTTAAACCACTTGAGCTAATTGTCTTACTTGGAACCTACCCAATTTTAATTCCATATAAACCATAAATTTCCACTTTACCCAAATTCCCAAATTAAATCATCTTTTTTTCCAATTTTTTTCCCAAATTCCTAAATTCCCAAACCTTCTCTTTCTCTTCTCCCTCCCCGTGTGCAGCCGAAAACCCCCCTACTCGTCACCTCACTTGCTACCCGCCACCACCACCTGCCCGTCGACGCACCATCGTCGGACCGCCGCCGCCGTCGAGCCGAGCTGCTGCCGTCGCACGCCGGAGCTTCCCCGCCGAGCGAGAGAGAGAGAGAGAGCAGCGAGAGAGGGAGCGAGGGCCGTCGAGAGAAAAGAAGAAGAGGAAGAAGAAGAGGAAAGTTGTGGGCTTCTTTTGTTGAGCTTTGAGTCATCTCCTACCATGCCTAGAAGGTCAAGTTTGGCTAGAAAAGCAGAATGGGTGGATACCCATTACCTTGTTCTTGAAGGTAAAGCTTTTGACCCGGATTCTTTTCCTAATTCTTTGTTGGATATGCTTAGATTCCAAGATTTGTTGGACGGGTTTCTCGCCATAAAGGCCGAGACTTACCCGAGTTTGGTTAAGGAATTCTATCGTCACATGGTCGTGACCAAGGATGGTGATAAGCTTGAAATCACTTCTAAAGTGAGAGGTGTGAAAGTAGTTCTGTCCGAAAAGAGGCTAGCTCAGCTTTCGAGTTTATCTGCTTCGGGTGTTGCTCAGTATAGCGGTAACTCGTGGATTAGTACGGATACCATGGGGTACCGGGACTATTTGAGTTACTTGTTGGGTCGCACGAGTTGTTTCACTCAAGCTTCAAGACCGGAGAAAAAGTGGTTGTCCGCGGAGCAAAGGATCTTGGTTATGCTGGTGACGGATTGTTTGTTGCCCAATAACAACAAAAGTCGGTTGTTGGGAAAGTTGGAGTGCACCTTTGCTTTCTGTCTCAAGAATATGGTCAAGTTCAATCTGCCGGCTTTGATGTTGCAACATATGGTGTTCTGCCCTGATCACAACCGAAAGAGCCTACCGTATGGGATGGTGTTGAGTTGGATTCTTGTCAGAAAAGGGGTAAGTGTTGATGGTTGTATACCGAAGACCGTGGGAAATATGGTGTTGGATGCCACCAATCTTCGAAGTTGCAACTTGTTTCAGTTGGAAGATGGTGATTACATCACTCTCGAAGAAGTTGCAAGGAAATCCCCTGAAGAAAGAGCCGAGTTAGCAGCCGAGCTCGAGATTCATGCCCAAAAGTTGAACCTCGCAGTCCAGAGTTTGGGAAGCGATGAGGAAAATGAGGGTGAAGCAGGCCATGAGGAAGAAGTGGAAGCACCGGAAGCTGTCGAGGCCGAGGAAAGTGATTCGGAAAGCGAAGAAAACCAAAGAAGAAGGGAAGCCCACACCAAAAGGGAGCATGATGCCTTGACGCATGAGGAACGTGTGGTTACCTTGCTTCGTTAGCAGAACCGACTGATCGAAGAAAGCTTCGCTTTCATGAAAACGCAGTTTGTTGCCGTGCACCAAAGGCTAGATCAGATTGAGGTCAGTTCAAGTCGTAGAGGAGAGGATGACGAAGAACCCGAGGAGAGCACCGATGAGTCGAAGAGCGAGTCGTTCTAGTTCGGTGTTGTGGTAATCTCGTTCACCTTTTCTTGGTTGTTGCTATCCTCTTTGTTGTTGTTACCGTTTGTTAGTTGCTTGTTGCTTGCCTTGTGTGCTTGTTCTTGCTTGTTTGGTTAGTCGAGTAGTTAGCTTTGTTGGTTGGTTCTTTGAGCTAGTGGTTAGTTCATGGTTGTTGGTTGGAAGTTGGCAGTTGTGTTTGGTTTAGAGTTTGACATGCTCATTACCCCGTTGGTTTCATTCTTTCAATCTTAATGTTGATGTGTTTCCTTACTTTCTTTAATGTCTTGTGAATCCTTTGGGTTTGACCTAAAAAGATTATTCTTGACACTCTTGTCACATAGTTGTTTCGTTTCACCGTTTGTTTTAATTCGTCGTACCCAAGCTTCGGGGACGAAGCTTCTTTGAAGGGGGAGAGGATGTGACACCCCGTAATCCAAATTCAATTAAGGGATTAATTAAGCAATTAATCCTAATCCAATTGATAATTTAATTCCTTAAATTCCTGAAAATTCAATAGTCGGGGACTAGTAATTCCTGAAAATCCCCGAAGGGATTGTTTGTGGTACAGGCGTGTACCCGCGGGCGGAACGGCGGGTAGTGCACCACCCGCGGGGTACAGGTGGTAGTGGGTGTGGTACCCGCGAGCGGTACCACGGGTGGGGGTCCACCCGTGGCCCCACCCGCGGGGTACAAGGTTGGCTTTGGTGGGGATTTGTTCCCCGTGATTCTTTTGACTCGGTATTTGGTCTTTTGACTTCCCGATGTTCTTTTGTGAAATTATTTGAGTGTCTTCTTGATGTTTCGTATGTCTAGAACTATATGGTAGGAATCCATGTAGGTTTTGGTGTCTTGAATCGTGCTAAGTGTTCAACATTGTGATTTGTTGAACCGTGATGAGTTTGTGGGTTCTTCGGAACTATGTTTGGTTTACCTGTTTGATAAGCATGCTAGTTCGGTGTTTAAATGCTAGCGTGTGTGTTGTTTGTGCTTTTCTATTGTGGATGATGACTTGTGTTAATCATCGTTGTTGTTGGACTGTGATCCATTCCTTGATTGAGTATGGTTTCATATCTTCGTTGTGATCCGTTGATTGATTCCTATTGTGGTGTGGTGTGTGTGGCTGTACCTGGATTGCACGATTAATGGTATGGGACATTAGTCACCAAGGTACGGCAGTGGTCCTCGTGGTGGCCATGACGTGATTATGGAGTTTGTGACCTGTGTCTCGGGTTCACGTATTTCTTGGGAGGCATGTGTTGCCAAGGCATGTGTTGCCATGTGTGTGATCGGTACCCTCGTGTACTATGAAATTGGTGGTTTTGTTGGCGGTCGTTAGCGGATGGGGACGACGGTCCTCGGAGGGAAAATGTTGGACTTGGTGTACAGGGGTCATGGAGGTAAAGGTTGGAACTAGACATAAGGTTAGGGGTAGCATAAGGTTGGAACTGGGCATAAGGAAGGCATCTCAATTCGTGATGGGTGATGTCACGAAGGCTTGTGTAGCCGTTGTTTGTGTGTGATTCTCTATTTGTGACGTGTGTTGTCACAAAGGCATGTGTTGCCAATGGTTGTGTCCTTATTCTCTTGTGTTATGCATGTCGGGTGTTAATCTACTGTGTGATGGTAGATTATACCTTGAGTCGTTTTTGCTTCTTATTGTATTGGGATGTGTTCCCTTGTCTTTATTGTGAGTGCAAAGAGTCTTGTGTTGATCTCGATCTTGGTTTTAAAGTGATATATACTATATCCCGTTTCGAAATGATTTTATATATATATATATATAAACTATCTACATATGATATTTCACATGTATTGGTGGGTTACCAGCATCATTCGCTGACCTGGCGTCGTCCCATATATATATCTGTGTTTCTTTCAGGTGCTGATTAGATGAGGGCCGGTCTAGAAGCTGTTAGAGTAGATCCCCTTTTCTTTATGATGATTTGGACCTACGTGCATTTGATTAGACTTTAGACGTTATGTTGTTGACCTTGTTTTTGAGATTGATAGATTATGTTGCAGATGTTTACGCCTTTGCGTTCACCGTTGTGTGAGTGTGGCATGACACTCTACGTTTTCCATCTATTTCATATCTAGTCTTCCGTTGTGTAAGTTTTATGGTTAGTTTATCTGCATGTTTAAGGTTTAAATTTGGTATGGAAAATCGGGGGTGTTACAGCTGCTGCATTGAAAGTTTGACTTATATCTCCAACTAATTCTATTCTCTCTCTGTCAATAAATTATTTTAGTTTCAATCCATTTAATATTTACAAATATGGAGTAATACATAGTATCACATTTACTATTTCATACGGGAATACTAATTTTTATAAGTTTTAATTTATTGCTAAGTTTATATTATTTGTTTTACAAATCTCCATCTATTATTTTTAACTTAATTTTTAAATAAATTTTTTGTAGAATAAATTAAACAAGTAATATATATATATATATATATATATATATATATATATATATATATATATATTGCTTTGATACCATGATTATTGCTCTGATAAAACACAATGCACGCACCGCCTACGTAAATCCTTAATTGAATCAAGAAGTTGTAATCTACTATGTTGAACTTCTTGAAACTTAGATTACAACTTCTTGATTCAATTAAGAAATTTATGTGCGCGGCACGTGCAATGTGTTTTATCAGAACAATAATTCATGGTATCTGAGCAATATATATATATATATATATATATATATATATATATATATATATAGTAAGTTATTTATGAAAATGAATTTTGTATGTGTGTCGTGTGTGCATTGTGTGATATCAGGGTAATAATTTATGGTTGCACTTTCTTTTCTCCATGATAGCATGGAGGACTCCAATCTTCTTATTACTCACATCATCCAGGGATCCAATTTTGGTATCAACACATATAATAATAATAATAATAATAATAATAATAATAATAATAATAATAATAATAAATATCTTGATTAATTTATTTTTCAACTTTACAAGAATGATTTTGTGGTCCAAAACTACTTTTATTATTATTTTATCGGAACATGTGATTAAGTTTTGAAATGCTGATGACTGATATGGTTGGAGGGAATGTTTCATTCCTATGAATGTTATATTCCCTCAGAGAATATGAACCAAACATAGGAATGTAAGCTCGGGAATGTCACATTCTCTTGGTTATGTAATATAACCTGATCCAAACGCCCCCTATAAGTGTCCAAAAATAATAGTCTGAAATGTTAAATGACAGAAACGATAGTCTGTGACTAAATTTAGAATTGCAACCAAAGACATAGAACTTCTGGTGGAATTAACTCTATTAAAATATTACTTGTGTTTGCTCTTCAAGTGTTTATTGGACCATTTAATTATTAGCTAGCGTACATTAGTACGTTTGCTCCAAACCACACAAAACGATTGTTTAGATATTGATTAAACTCAAAAGGAAAAACGTCTAATAAACCTTCCAACTATTAGCGAAATAATACTTATCTTCCAACTATTAGCGAAATAATACTTATCTTTCAATTATTAGCGAAATAATACATAAGTCTCTTAACTTTAACAAAAATTCAAATTAAACATTTAACCTTATCATTTGGATGCATTTAGACTCATTATATTAACCGGTAATCAGCCAATATAAACCAGTAAAATCTGACTTGGCCTCTTACATGTACATAGTAAGAGAAAATGAACTTGCTATGTGTTTATTAAAAATACAATATTGTTTTTTTTTTAAATATAGTTATTCAAAACAGAAATGTTAACCTAATTTTCCAATCAACTCATCTTCTTCAATGAATCACCACAACAAAACAACCTCTTCCATCATTGCCATCGTCGTCATTATATATTGTTGCCGTCACCTCCTCAAATTTAAAAGGGGCAATGCTCAGCTACTAAAGGATGAGGAGGAGGTGGTGGTAGCATGCAATACCAAATGTCTCAAAAGAAGAAGAAGATATATAGCCACAATAGGCAAAAAAGTTAAAGGAGTAAAAGGTGGTAGCTTAGTCATGCAATGGATGGCAAAAGAAGGATGTATAGTATGGAAAATAAAAATAGAAGAAATGAAAGTACACCCATAAAAATGGGATACTTCCTTCTAAAATTTGAACAAAAATAAAAACATAGAATATAAAATATAAGAGATAATATTTAGAATTTAACAATCAAGTATAAAAGTTAAACACAATAAAAAAAAAGTTATAATTGGAAAATACATTTATAAGAATAAATAGAATATTTTCTTTCCATCTTTTTAAATTTTAATCATTTACCCAATCAATGCATGCATTTTATTGACAAGAATATTACTTTAATTTGTAGGACTCCACTTTATTTTTTCATACTTACAACCACTGCACATTAATTGACTTGAAGGAAACACTACTGGAATTTATGGAATTTCCGACCACCTGAAAATGATCTTAAATTAGGATTATACCAAAAAGTTCAAAAAATGGTCGGAAATAGCAACAAAGATTTTTTCGGATACCAAAAGTGGTCGGAACAAGACTTTCGGCTTGATTTAAGATCACTTTCAGGTGGTCGGAAATTCCATAATTTCCAGTAGTGAAAAAGGCACAAAATAAAATAATTATTTTTTAAAAGCATATTTATATATGATCAATAACATTAACCGTATGTTTTCAAAAAAAAAAACATTAACCGTATGATCCGTGAAAAAAACATGAAGAACGAAATTTAAATTTCTTGAAAACGAGTAAAGAGGATTTCATTAATTTGTTGAAAAGAATTCTAAAAATTTAATAAGGAAAACAAAATGCATAAGGTTAGATATCCAAAAGACAGTTTCTCCCTCATATTATAGGAATTGAAATTTCAATTAAAAAATCTGATCTTCCACTATAGTAACCAATATCCAAGACCAACTAATGTAATGAAAATTTATATATATATATATATATATATATATATATATATATATATATATATAACATCCAACTATAGAAGCATCCAACCACTCGTCACCAACATGAACATACGTAGTGTATGGCATTTCAACGTCAGGATTTCAAAATACTGGAGTTATATGTAATAAATAATTTAAACTAGTTTAATTTAGAACTCAGATTACGCTCCCAACAACGGTTATGTTGGTGAATGCAGTACGCAAAGGTAACAGAAATGAAATGGAGCATCTGTGTATTGTGTATTGGAGAAGAAGGTTCTTATAATTGTGAGAATAAGGCTTGATTAATACAGAGAAGGGGAAAAGCTATATATACAAAAATAAGAAAAATCCTAACTGCTTATTCAACAAAATTAACTCCTTCTTAATGTCACCTCCTCCTGCTGTCACGTGCTCTCTTCTATTGCTGCAACTTGCTTATCATTCAATACCCCCTGTAAGCTGGAGCGTACATATTTTGTAAGCCCAGTTTAGACACAAAACAATGAAATTGAGCATGAGGTTGAGGCTTGGTGAACCCATCTGCCACTTGGTTGAGTGAGCTTACTGACAGCAGCTTTACTACCCCTTTGTTTACCATTTTTCTTACAATGTGACAATCTATCTCTATATGTTTTGTCCTCTCATGAAAAATATGGTTTTCCGCAATTGCCACTGCGGACTTGTTATCGCAGTAGAGAGTGGCAGGTTTGCATATCTTGATTTGTAAATCCTGTAAGAGATATTGCAGCCATTGAATTTTGCAGACTGTGGCAGCCAAGGCCCTATATTCAGCTTCTGATGAAGACCTAGATACTGTGGGTTACTTTTTAGATTTCCAGGATATGAGTGATTCCCACAAGAAGACACAGTATCCTGTAATGGACTTTCTGGACTCAGGACATGTTGCCCAATCTGAATCTGAAAACACTTGTAAGTGTATAGGTGAGTGTGAAGAATATGAAATTCCTTTTCCAGGAGCTGCTTTGAGATATCGCAGGACTCTGTGTGCTGCTACCATGTGCTTCTCTGTAGGGGCATCAACAAACTGACTTAATTGTTGCACAACAAACCCCATCATTATGTCTTGTAGCTGTTAGATATAGCAGCCTCCCGACCATTCTTCTATAACAGCTAACATGCTTCAGAATAACCCCATCATTATGTGTTAAGTGATGTCCAGGAACCGTTGGAGTGCTGACTGGTTTACATTCAAGAAATCCATTCTCGTCAAGGATATCCAAGGTATATTTCTTTTGACAAAGATTCAATGTGTCACCATTCCGAAGGACTTCTATTCCCAGAAAATATCCCAAAGGCCCTAGGTCTTTAATTTTGAATGTGTTGTCTAAAAAATTCATCAAATTTGCTATTGATGCCATATCATTGCTGGCCACCAAGATATCATCAACATAAATGAGATAGCCATAAAACTGTTATCAGATCTAGTAAAAAGGGATGGATCAGATTTTGATTGCATAAACCTAATCGTCTGTAGGGCTAAAGTTAGTTTGGCATTCCATTGCCTACTTGCCTGTTTAAGGCCATATAATGATATGATCAATTTGCAAACCAGATTGGGTTTATTATTTTGAAAACCAACTCACTACAAGAAAAATGCACATAGGCAACGGTTAATAACTGTTGTCGTAGGGGTATAATTTCTGTTGTTGCAGCCGGTGTTGTTGTAGGTCCCGCGCATAGACAATGGTTTTTTAACCGTTCTCTATTAAGTGTTGTTGAAGCCGGTGTTGTTGTAAGTCACGCACATAGACAACGGTTAATAACCGTTGTCTTTTCTAGAAACAATAACGGTTTTTTAACTGTTGTCTATTAAGTGTTGTTGAAGTCGGTGTTGTTGTATGTCACGCACATAGACAACGTTTAATAACCGTTGTCTTTTTTAGAAACAACAACGGTTTTTTAACCGTCGTCTATTAAGTGTTGTTGAAGCTGATGTTGTTGTAAGTCACGCACATAGACAACGGTTAATAACCATTGTCTTTTCTAGAAACGACAACGGTTTTTTAACTGTTGTCTATTAAGTGTTGTTGAAACCGGTGTTGTTAAAAGTCACGCACATAGTCAACGGTTAATAACCGTGGTCTTTTCTAGAAACGACAACGATTTTTTAACCGTTGTCTATTAAGTGTTGTTGAAACCGGTGTTGTTCAAAGTCACGAACATAGACAACGGTTTTAAACCGTTGTCGTTTCTTCCAAAGACAACAGTTTTAAACAGTTGTCGTTTCTTCCAAAGACAACGGTTTTTGACCCGTTGTCAATTCAATGTTGTTGAAACCAGTGTTGTTAAAAGCGATGCACATAGACAACGGTTTTTAACTGTTGTCTTTTCTTTAAAGGACAGCAGTTATAAACTGTTGTCTATTGTGTGTCGTTGAAATCGCTGTTGTTAAAAGTCGCACCCATAAACTGTTGTCTTTTGTAGAAAAGACAACAGTTTCAAACTGTTGTCTATTGTAAAATAGACAACTTTTAACCGTTGTCTCAACCCGTTTTTAACCTGCTTAAATTTTAATCATATATAAAAAAAAAAACAATTTATCCATTCACAATGGCCAAGTGTAGTTACATTGCACAAGCTAAGCAAGGTTCAATTCATAATAACAAGTCTAAATACTGAGCATGACCAATTCTAATCAAATCATCATCCAAGTCATAATACTACAAAAAAACAATTCCGATCCACGAACCAAGTCTAAATGATCACATCGTCAAATCATACCTACTCTATATAACTTGATAGAATATCGGCCCATTCTGAACGCACCAGATCAATAACCGCTTTGTCATAATCAACTTGTTGGAACTACATGTAAATAGTGAGTAAATAAATTAGTATAGATATAATAAATTTGCAATGAAATGCGAAATAAGTTAGGAGTAATTCAGAAAGCATAAAAGTAGGGTTATAGCGCAGAAGAAAGTCAAATATTTGCTAATTTGTTAAAAAGAGATTCCCAGATTAAAGAAGTTGTTCCATATTTCCATGAACAACAAAACAACAGCAAATTAATTGTCCATCCGGATCTTTTTTAATGAGGAAAACTTATATACCCCTTCTTTTTCATTGTCCATCCGGATCTTTTTTAAAGCAAGTAAGCAACTATTTCTTCAGTTCTTTTTTCTTTGGCCATTAATACCTGTCTGGAGAGCAGGAAAAAGTTATACCATGTGCAGAATTACACAAATCAAATAGGCAATACTTAATCTATTAAGAATAGAAAAAATGGAATTTAATAATAAGAATAACAAGTTTAGACATTGGTATAATCAAAACCACAATTACATTTTCCAAAGTGATAGAAATGATACCATAAAGTTACTTATAAACCAATTCGCCACAAAAAGAATATTTACATAAATTTAATAGGAATTTTTTTGTTTCAAAATTAGTAAAGTTTCTTACCCACTCTCAAAACATCACTAATGTGGAGCCTTTACTCAACTAAAGCTAATTTTTAAGTTCATACTAAGGCAAGTATGTATTATTGCTCAAATTGGCTAAATAATGTATCTACCGTACAGTTGTTGGTTATTAATTTATAAAGAAAAACACTGAAATGGTAAAGTTCTTAAATCACATAAAGAAAAACATTTTAACTGTGAAGTCAATAATGACTTTTGAAATCAATGAAATTGCGTCAATACCTTTGAAAAAAGCGAATAAAACAGGCAATCACTACTGCTTTAGTCTAAAATAAAGCACAGGAAAAAAAAAATACAAACAGTGCTATCTTTACAAACAATATTGGCAATCAACACTGCTTCAGTCTAAAATAAAGCACAGGAAAATAAATACAAACATTGTTTGCTATATTTACTACTAGATTTAATGAATATATCAAATCATTATTCTCTGTTGGTAGTAGACCACATGTATATCAAAAAATGATAGAGGACTGAAAACACAAATTTTCAACTGGTCCAAGCATACCATATAATCTATTTGCATACAACGCAATTGGCACCATATGGGAAACTAATATAGCAAAAGAGACATCACTGATCAAATGACCCATTATGTACAGTGCTCCACTTGATGAGCAGAAAGAAAGAAACATGTTAAAACCCCATTACTTTCTATATACACCTCAATATTTACACATTAACATTTCTTTTTACAGGAAAAGATCAGAATTGGTTTGATAAACTCTACAATGTTTACAACACCTAGCAACCAATGAGAAGGACAAAATCAGTTTTTGATTTAAATTATAACCACTAAATAAGCATAAGCAGAGATTTATCACAAGTATAACTCACCTATATATGCCAAAAAGAAACACAAGGTTGTAAATAGGAACTAAGCACGACACAATCAATCGCTGTACAAAAAACCACCCAAGGTAGTAAGCCTCCATTATCAATCAATCACTCTGTCCTCCATTTGCTTTCAGGGATTGATATATTTGAAGGCACTCTAGCATGATTAAGTAGATATTTTTGAACACTACATAATAAGCAAGTTAAGTAGAGATGTTATCATGCATCACAAAACAACAAATCAATCTACTTCTGTGCTACATACCAACTACATGAACTGTTGAGGCAGAGATGTTCCCATGTATTTATCCAAAGGCTCTTTCTTGCAGTCAGGATATATCAAGGCTGCATAAAAATGTTATTTACAATTATACTATAATCCAGATGTCATGAAGTAATGCAGATAGAGCCAAGGTCACATGCATCAAATTTTCTAGAGCAGCATAATTGTAACTGAAAACCAGATTTCATGAAGCAAAAAATAACTGAAAACCAAATATTCAAGAAATAATTATGAAAAGAAAACATAACTGCCTTCAAAGGTTTTTTCCCGACCAGCATAATACACCATACAATCCCATACATAAAGACATTCCAAAAGTCAATGAGTTTGAGTTGTTATATGTCAATATCCTTCTTCCTAGCTTAATGAAGAAAAAATTGCTATAACTTATAGGCCACTTTAATGTATATTTCAACTATATGTTTGAACCTTAGAGATAAAAACTATAATACCTTAGAGATTTAACAACAGTTTTGTTGGAACAACTATTCATTCATATAGATAGTTCATATAGATAATAGATAGAAGTGACAATGATAATTGTTATAACACATTGCTATTACCATTCCTTTTAATAAAACTAACAATTTCAGTGGATACAACATATTAAACAATTTCAGTGGCTTTATTATATATATAGATTAACCTGTCAAGCTTTTTGGTTGAAGAGATGGAGGGGTTTGCTGCAGCAGAGGACGAACAGGTTGGGGGCCAGCAAGCCAAGCTGAATCTGTGAAGCAGAGAGAAATTGTGTCTCCTTACAAATAAAGTTAATTTCATTCTTAATCAATTAAATTACTAATACATATAATCAATTAAGGAACAGATTTTTAAAAAATAATAAGGTAAAAGGTAGTCAGAATTGAGATAAATACCCTTCATCATCATTTATCTGTAGAACAAAAGTATCAGCTCTGGTTTTTGAACTCCAAGAACACATGTCCTCTACTCTGAACACTAGTATATACACTTATCTGGAACAATTATTCAAATATTATATACAAACCTGACTAGTCCTTTCTCACCAACAAAAACACCTTTTCCATGAGCATATCATCCCAAACAGAGTGCACAAAGAGTTAAATAAAATCGTTGTCTTTAAAAAAAAAAAAAAGTGCACAAAGACAACGGTTTTAAACAACCGTTGTCTTTCTAGTGTTGTATATTCCAGTGTGCTTAAAGACAACACATCAACGACAACGGTTAAAAAAACCGTTGTCTTTTAAAAAAAAACGTACATAGACAACGGTTTTAAAAAACCGTTGTCGTTGTGGTATTGTCTTTTCACAAAATGCACAAAGACAACATACTTATAACAACAGTTAAGTAAAAACCGTTGTCTTTGACAAAAGTGTTGCATCAAAGACAATGGTTTTGGACCAAACTGTTGTCTTTTATACAAAAGACAACACTTTTCTTAAAAATCGTTGTCTTTCTAGTGTTGTCTATGTGCATTTTTCTTGTAGTGCAGGTGGTAAAGTCATGTATACCTCTTCTTCCAAGTCACCATGTAGAAATGCATTGTTGATATCTAGCTGATGAATATGCCATCCTTTGATCATAGCAACTGCTAAAAAGGTCCTGATTGTTGTCATCCTACCCACAAGAGAAAATGTCTCAATATAGTCAACTCCTAACTGTTGTGTATATCCTTTGGCAACCAGCCTTGCCTTGTATCTTTCTAATGATCCATCTGCTTTCATCTTAACTTTGTAGACCCACTTACAGCCTATAGGACTTTTCACAGGTGGTAACTCAGTGAACACCCAAGTTTTATTGTCTTGGAGAGCTTGAATTTCAGCTTGCATGCTTCCAACATTCATGTTTAACAGCCTGATTGTAAGTTTTCGGTTCAGGAATGGAAGACACTGCTGTGGCAAAGATTTTATGTGCTGGGGATAAGAGATTATAAGAAACCACTTTGGAAACAGTGTGTAGTGAGGTCCTATTTCTTATCACATTATCACAATAATAATCATGTAGCTTTGTAGGGATGCACCTTGTTCTAACAGATCTTCTAGTTTGAGTTGGAGTTTCCACTGAAATATTGTCTGATGTCCTCCCAACTGAACCATTGTCTGCTGGTTCAGATTGATCTGGTATTTTAGGAGCACTCATATGCGTTGTGTTCTCGGTTGAGTTAGTGTGTGTTGGCTGATGCTGAACTGAGATCTCAGGTGGATCATTGTCTGCTGTTGGCATCCATTTATCAAGATCAATATCTACTCTAGTGGTTGGGAATGTAGGTAAGGAAGGGTTGAAAGCTTCTGTGATCTGCTCAACACCATTCCTAGATATAGAATCTGTATTGAAGGGGAAACAGTCCTCATAAAACTTCACATCCCTGGAAATGAAAAGAGAATAGTCATTTAGATCATATAGAACATATTCTTTGATGTTTGCTGGTAGCCCCACAAAAATGCACTTTCTGCTCCTTGGTGCCATCTTGTGCCTTGAATGTGAGTTGGTAGAGGCATAACACAAACATCCCAGCACTTTGAGATTACTAAGGTCAGGTGGCTTGCCATATAATCTGCTGTGAGGAGTTGACTAACCAATGATAGGTGATGGCAACCTGTTGATAAGATAAGTTGCATGCCTAACAGAGTGACCCCAAAACTTTAGAGGAAGATTAACTTCAAAGCTCAATGCCCTTGCCACATTCAGAATATGTTGATGCGTTCTTTCCACAACAGACTTTTGATGTATGATTCTCTTTGCAGCAAAGAATTCCCTCATAACAAATTCATTTCCATTATCACTTCTAATGATCTTTATGTTGACACCAAATTGAGTTTGGACAACACTATGAAAGTTCTTTATCAAGGACCTCACTTCAGATTTAGTTCTCATCAAATGTAACCAAGTAAATCTAGAAAAAATCATCTGGGACCCCATATATCAACATGTATTAGTTCAAAGCACGCAGTAGATGTGGATGTACTTATGGGAAAGGGAGATCTCTTATGTTTGGCATAAAGGCAAGCATCAGATATTAAAGGTTTGACATTAAGTTTGGGCAGATCAGATAGCAAATGCCTTTTATTACAGGGAAAATGTCCCATCCGTTGATGCCAAACCTTGGCACTGACAACATTACAATGCATTACACTATTGCTATCAATCCTCAAAGATTTCTTCACCGGGGGTTAGGGCAGTAAGTAAAGTCCCCCTTGATCTTTAGCAAAACCAGTCATCATTCTAAGAGTGTCCTATATCAAGCATTGATTAGCCGTGAAGATCAACTTATAATCAGATTGTTTGATGAGTTTGCTGGCTGAAATAATATTGAATGTAAAGCAAGGGATACACAGAACATTCTTCAACAATATTGTGTTATTCATTCTGACTTCCCCTATATGAGATACAATTATACTGTCACCATTGGGTAAACTAACTTGAGTGCCCTTAGCTAAGTGATGATTATCAAAAAATTCAGGGGAGCAAATAATATGATATGTAGCTCCAGAATCAAGAATCCAAGAATTGGTAGAATAAAGAGCAGAATTTATATACTTGCCTCCTGTAGTGTTCTCTGCATTGGGGCTGAAATCTGGGATAAGCTTTGCATTGGGAGAGATAGATACAGTAGTTGCAGTAAAAGGATATTGGTCACCTTGAGTGTGTAATAGTGAGAGTAATTTCTGGATTTAATCAGCTGATAGGCTAACATCTATAGGGGTTGAGCTCACAGAAACTGCAGCTGTTGATTGTCCTTGCTGCTGGTGTTGTTTCCCTTTGGATTTATAACCTGGAATCCATCCCGGAGGATATCTATGTTTCTTGTAGCATTTGTCTACAATGTGACCATTCATACCACAGTAAGTACATTTAGCAGTCTTTACATTCCCATTACTAGAGTTGAAACTCCTTTTTCCAATAAAGTTGTGGACAAAAGCCATTATATCTTCATTAACATCTGTATTTTGAGATCCTTGTATAGCATTAGCAGCAATGATTTCAAGATTATTCAGCCCTAGATTGGCTAAGTTCAAATGTCTTTCCACTTTCAATGCCATGGCAAACACTTTGTGCACCTCTAGTAGTGGATCAATAACTAGGACACCTGATTTAAGTGTGCCAAATTCTTCATTCAAACCCATCAAGAAGCGAAGGATCTGATCTGCCTCACGTTTTTTTCTTATTATATCAACTAAATCACATGAACACCTAGGATTACACTTGCACATTGGAAGAGGTCTTTGATGTTATCACATCTTAGCTTGTTTTTATAGTTATTTTGAATCATCTTAGTATTTAAGTTCTTTAATTTTGCTTATTTAAAACATATTTTCCTTGCTATTATCATTTAATTATGGTTCACACTTGTTTTGAATGTTTTACGGTGTTTGTTAGTGTTTTTGAACCATTTTAGGTTAATTCTATGAGGGATATGGGCTGTGGATACCGAAAGTTACACACGGTTTTCGCTGCTGCAGGGATTTTACACCGACAGTCGTCGCCGCACACACATGAGCAGAATGGCCGAGTGGAGCGTCGACACCGTCACGTGGTTGAAACTGGGTTAACTCTACTTGCCCAAAGTCACGTACCACAAAAATATTGGCCTTTTGCCTTTGAGTCTGCTGTCCATTTGATAAATCGTCTACCCTCCACTGTTTCACAAAATGTCAGTCCCTACTCCAAGTTACACCACAAGTCTCCTAATTACAGTTTTCTCCGTGTGTTTGGGTGCGAGTGCTTTCCGTGCCTACGCCCATACAATAGGCACAGATGGATTACCGGTCTACTTTGTGTGTTTTTCTGGGATATCTAGATTCGTGTCTTGGCTACAGGTGTTTGGACAGGAACTCATGCCGCATTTACATTGCCCGGCATGTGCGGTTCAACGAGGAGGTGTTTCCTTATGCGAAAGCCCACCATGCTGTCCAACCTATGCCTAACGGCGAAGGGGTTGCGTCTCCTTGGGCGTCTGCACCAGTCTTGCAGCCTCCGACTTCAATTCATCCTGCACCGACGTCCGAACCGAGCATGAATCAGCCACCACCTCAGTTTCCGCTTCTGCCGACTTCTTCCTCAACGGCAGCCGCTGCTTCCTCTTCGTATCAACCGACTACATCATCGACTACCACGGGCAGGCGACGACGTGTGAGGCCTACTGTTCAGATACATGTTATGCAACTCCGAACGTCAACCCATGCACAACATCGGAGTTCAAGAAGCCGCCCTACTGCAATGGTGGGCTCCATAGACGATGATGAGCCCACTTGCCACTCACAAGCGGTTAAATCCTCACATTGGTGAGCGGCTATGGACACTGAGTTCAACGCCTTACTGCAAAACCAAACTTGGCGTCTTGTTTCCCCGCCAAAAGAAACAAATGTAATAGGTAGCAAATGGGTTTTTCGCATTAAGCGAAAATCCGATGGAACTATTGACCGCTACAAGGCCCGTCTAGTGGCCAAGGGGTTTAACCAGGTACCGGGTGAGGACTACTCCGAAACATATAGTCCGGTGGTCAAGCCAACCACAATTCGCCTACTATTGGCCTTCGTCGTGTCAAATAAGTGGACTATGCGTCAATTGGATGTCCACAACGCCTTCCTAAATGGACATATTGACGAAGATATTTATATGCGCCAACCGCCCTGATACACAAATCCGAACTTTTCGGGACATGTGTGTAAGTTGCAACGCTCGCTGTATGTGCTTAAACAAGCCCCCCGTGCGTGGTTTAAAAGATTACACGATTTCTTGCTACAGGTTGGGTTTCGTCCGTCCAAAATTGATGTTTCCTTGTTTATCTTTGACTCCGGACAAGTACGGGCCTATGTGTTGGTCTACGTGGATGACATCCTCCTGCTTGGAAACAGTTCCGGTATGGTCCAAAATGTTATGACTCAGCTCTCCACTACCTTTCGCATCCGCGATTTGGGCAAACCTCGATTCTTTTTAGGAATCGAGGCGACTTACACTGGAGATGGCCTCATGCTCTCACAACAGCGTTATATGCTTGAAGTCTTACGCAAGGCTGGCATGGAGACTTGCAAACCGTTGTCAACTCCAATGGAGCCAGCTTCTTCGACTCCTGCTGTGGGGTCTCCTCCCCTTGACGACCCAACACCGTACAGATGTCTTGTTGGGTCTCTGATGTATTTACTAATCACACGTCCAGATCTATCTTTCTCTGTGAATCGCCTGTGTCAATTCATGCATGGACCGACACAGGACAACTGGGCGTCACTCAAACGGGTGTTGCGCTACGTGCAAGGCACCCAAAATCTAGGGCTACGCCTCACATAGACGGTTACTCTGATTGTCCATGCCTTTTCAGATTCAGACTGGGCTGGCTGCTCTCTTGATTGGAAATCTACCGTTGGCTACGCCGTGTTTTTAGGCCCCAATCTTGTTTCCTGGACGTCTAGGAAGCAACGCACCGTAGCACGGTCCTCTACCGAAGCTGAGTATAAAGCCCTGGCTGACGTTGCTGCCGAGGTCACCTAGGTACAGTCCCTGCTACGAGAGCTTGGCTTACATCCACCCACTATTCTAGTTCTCTGGTGTGACAACTTAGTCTCAACCTACCTGTGCGCCAATCTGGTCTTTCATGCTCGGATGAAGTATGTAGAGGTCGATTACCACTTTGTTCCGGATAAAGTGACAACTGGAGCTCTCAAGGTGAACTTTGTCTCTACTAGTGACCAGCTCGCCTACATCTTTACCAAGCCTCTCTCCTCGGCTCGCTTTGGTGATCTGCGGTACAAGCATGGCATGGTCTCGTGTCCCTCTTCAGCTTGAGGGGGAGTATTAGGTAGTCAGATATTTGGTTAGATTTATCAGTGTAGTTGTAACACCCCAGATTTTCAAGATATTTAAAACTTATAAAGTAAAGGTGAAATCTCATTAAATCCCAAAGCATAATACAAGAGTACGGGGTGCTATGCCACACCTAAGCTAGAGAACTCAGGTGCACAGGCTAACTAACTAATATCCCCAATGCATAAACATGGCACGCAGGCCGAAAAGGAAACTATCTACTTCTACGCTCCAAGTTCTAGCGCGCTCCAGTGACTTATGATAAGCTTAATTTCTAGACATTATTTAGAGTAATTTTAGTTAGTGAGTTCAATAATTAAATTAAGTTTTAGGGTCGATTTTATAATAAATATTATATTTAGTTATATGTTACTAGTTTAGATGGGTTTTAATAAATATTAGGCTAATATTGTATTTTTATTAATATAAATAAGAGTTTTATTTTATCTATAGTATTTATTTGGTGGTTCAATATCTTCATTTGTTTAATAAGTGTTTTAATAATTAAGTTTAATTAAATTATGTCATTAGGTTATGATGGTTTTACTTTATTTTATTTTATTTTGTTTCCTTGGAGGATGTTGCGCAGCAGACAAAAGAAAAGAAAGAGTTTTAAAAGGGATGAAATATATTTAATTTGGGTTGCTTTTTTTTAACTTGAAGTTCGGCAGAAACAAAAACAAGAAAAAAAAGGGATTAAGATTTAGGTTTTTATCATTGGAGAGACGGCAGTTCGGCAGAGAAGACAGACGGAAAGGAAAAAAGAATAGAGGAGTACGAAAGCTTGGGAGCGGCGGCGACTTCGGCGAGGAGACTTCATCGCAGGGGATTCCTGAGTTTCAATCGCAGCTATCATCTTTTTAGGCTTGAATTATTTTTCTTTATCCTTATTTTTATTTCTTGTTAAAATTTCCAGAATGTTATTTCTTGAACATTCAAATATGATTTTTGGCTAGAATTTAAATTAGGGATTTGGATTAGCCTATATTAGATTAATTGATTATTCTTCCTGATGTGTTGATTATTCTAATTTCAATTGAATAATTGAACTTGATTATATTTATTTTATGTATTTTAATTGTGGATTGTGTGCCTGGCCACTGCATAATTCTAATATTAGGGTTCATAAGAAGAACTGACAGGTGAATTATGAACCTAGAACTCATAAGATAAACACAATTGACCTAAACTAGACATAGCTTTAGGTATTTGTGGTGATATTTGATTGTTGCTTAATGGGTTTAATTAATGTTGGTGAGATATCGACGGATGATCACAGTTAATTGGATACAACCTAGTAGCTCGACGGAGTATTAGGATATATATGAGGCAATCATCACTATAGTTATAAGAATTAATATTTAGGAGAGTTAGTTAATTATCTAATAGGTGAACCCAAATCCCTAGTCTTCTCTCAATTGGAATTTTCTTTGCTTTAATTTCATAAATATTCTTTTTAATTATATTAATTCTAATTATTTGCGTTTTCCCTAATCAACAAATTGATTATTTAAGATAACAGTTAATAGTGTTCTTCGTGGGATCGACCCTGGAATACTCCAGGAATTTATACTGTGATTGACTCTGTGCGCTTGCAGATTATAGCAATCAACTTACTCTTCTGTGCCTGAAAGCCAAATATATCTGTTCAGCGAGAGATGCTGGTAACCCACTCCAACGCGTTGAAGTACAATACATATATATATATATATATATATATATATATATATATATATATATATATATATATATATATATATATATATATATATATATATATATATATATATATATATATATATAGATATACGAAAACCATTTTGAACATGAAGATATATCCTACGAACTCTAGCTTTTAAAACAGGGATAAACTCAACAGATAGGGCTAATCACAGACAGCAGTTATACCAAGCATATACAGTTTACAACAGGCAAGACAGATAAGATAAGCACAGTTAATAATCATAACCCAACACATACGATCCCCGGTACAAATCCCATAGTCTCATCCACAAGATACTCATAACAACAACTCATCCATACTTCATCACATAGCACACTTTGTTGGCGCCATAGGACCAATCGCATGCCCATACATGAGGGTCAGCGCATATAGCTCTGACACGGCCCCGCAGCACCCTGCCCCGTCTCACACTACGGAGGGGTCGATCGCAACCGATCGATGAGCCGCAGCTCTATATAATCTTTATATACCTGACCGGTCTTTACCAGCCTGGTTAACAGTTGGGATGGTTCTCAACCCATTCGACTGCCCGTATAGTGGACCTTTGTCCTATATAATATTTGAATACCTGACCGG
>NW_017619679.1:265000-275000 GCF_001879475.1 Ipomoea nil | reverse complement strand
AAAACATCTCAGTGCATCTCTCCGTCGCTTTGTTTGCTTCTCAGACGTGAGGCAGGCTCTCGACGGTGACTTCTCTACACAAATCGACTGGCGGCCGTGACTGTGGGCCCACTGCCGGGTGGTTTTGGTGGTGATTTCTTTGGCGTTGACTTTTCAAACAAAGAATACTGCTCTCGTCTTCTTCACTTTGCGACAGTAACGGCATGGCGGCACCACCACTAAACAAGAAGAGTGTTGTTTGCGACTAGGTTCCACCCATTTGTTCTTGGTCTCACCAAGTTTATTGGTGATCGAAGGACTCAATGGTGACTGACTCAAGATGTTTGTCCATGTTAGTGGTGGTTCACGGTGGTGTTGGTGGGATTCTCTAGCGGCTCCTATGTTCTCCCAGCGCCCTGGTGAACTGGTGGGTTGTTTATTTTTAGAGTGACTTCCATTTTTGGTCCTATTGTTATAGGGGCGTTTCCAATTTTAGTCCATCATAATTTTTTTTGCCACTTTACAACCACTGTTATTGACTGTGTTCCACTTTTAGTCCACCGTTAATATTTCTGTCAAGAGGCCGTATAATCCACGGGTATTTTGGTCTTTTTATGGTTGTCTCTTCTCTTTTAATCCAGGCGCTTTGTCCTCCTCCTCCGATATTCGAAGATGGCTCTTCGAACAACGAGAATGGGAAGCCAAAGCTACATCGTTTCGTTCGTTCCAACGTGGACCGGCGAGGTTTCTTATGTTTTAGGTTTAATGTTCTCATTTCTTTTAGTCAAACATAGTCTTGGATGAGAAGAAAGATCAAAATACCCCTAGATTACATGGCCTCTTGATGGAAGTACTAACGGTGGACTAAAAGTGGAACACATTCAATAATAGTGGTCATAAAGTGGCAAAAAAAATTAAAGTGAACTAAAATTGGAAACACCCCTATAACAGTAGCACCAAAAATGGAATTCACTCTTTATTTTTATGTTGGGTCATTTTGTTCGTATTATGGAGTTCAGTATCTCTTCCGGTGTACTAGAACCCTCCGGCGTGAGTTTCACATTGCCTAATGGCTCCCTTTTTGGACTGTGATGAATCAAAATGGCGTCGTGGAGTTTGGACGTTGTTGGGGTTGGTGTAACACCCCCGATTTTCATGCCATTTTAAAACTTAAATACGTAACTAACAGATATCATAAACAAAAGCAATAGCGGAAGTCTAATATAAAAATGGGAAAAACCAAGGAGTGTTATGCCACATTCACCTCAACGTGAATGCACAGGCAAGTCTAAAACCATCAAACTATATTGTTCAACAACTGTGGCACACAGGCCAAAACAATAACTACATTGTTCAAAGGAGCTAAACTACCAACTGCTAACGCTCTCGCGATGTCTACTCAGGACCTGTAAAGCACATAAAGAAAGGGGACGACGCCCGGTCAGTGAATATTGCTGGTAACCCATCAATACGCGTTCAATAGCATATATAGATAGTATAATACAAAATCATTTTCGAAACGGAATACAATATATATATATCAGTTTAAAGCGTAAAGAGAGAAGTCAACTGCAAAGACTCTATTTCACTCTCAAAAGAACAAGGGAAATCAACATCCCGAGACAACATCAAGACTAGAACGACAACAGAACAACTCAACACCGCTCAAGATGTAATCTACTGATCACAAAGCAGAAAACATCACGGCAAAGACAACAACAACAAACAAGTACAACTCGAAGCGTATTCTACTGATCACAAAGTATAATACCACTCGACATGCTCATCAGAAAAGGATAGACATCCACGCATTGCACTACATGCCACAATGACACTTCATGTCACAAGTTCCAACCTTATGGCTACCCCCGGCCTTATTACAGTTCCAACCTTTACCTCCGAGTGCCACCCTGTACTTCCAAGTCCAACCTTTTGCCTTAGGGAACCGTCGTTCCCCCTCCAACAACCGCCAAACAAAACCGCTGAACGCACAGTACACGAGGGTACATTGCAAGATCATATCACAAAACCGCCAAACATGTGAGCTAAACTCACGATAACAAACCACCAAACTCAATTCATGGCCATCACGAGGACCACATCTGTACCTTGGTGATTAATGTCCCATACCATTAACCGTGCAATCAAGGTAAGCCAAAACACACATTTTCCATCACAGGAGTCAATCAATGGATCATAACAAAGGTATGAAACCATACTGAATCAAGGAAGGACTACAATCCGACACCAACGATGATCAACACAAGTTGTCACCCACAATAGGAAAGAACAAACCGCACACACTAGCATTTCAACATCAAACTAGCATGCTTATCAAACGGGTAAACCAAGCATAGTTCCAAAGAACGTACAAGACTCATCATGGTTCAACGAATCACAAGGTTGAACACTTAGCACGATTTAGGACACCAAATCCTACATGGATTCCTAACATATCGTTCTAGACATATGAAACATCAAGAAGACACTTAATTAGCCTAACAAAACAACATCGGGAAGTCAAAACATCAATTACCGAGTCAAAGAATCACAGGGAACAAATCCCCAAACAACACCAATATGTGTTCCCCGCGGGTGGGGCCACGGGTGGACCACCACCCGTGGTTCCGCCCGCGGGTACGAGACCCCATCTCACTTGTACCCTGCGGGTGGGGCGGCGGGTGGTGCACTACCCGCCGTTCCACTAGCGGGTACCAACCCTGTACCAAAATAATCCCTTCGGGGATTTTCAACACCAAGTCCAAATTCAAGTCCAAAACACCCAAAATCTCACAAAATACAACAATATGACTTGAATACAAGAAATAGCCAAGAAATGGCATACAAAAACCCTAGTAACAAGCTCTAGATATGCATTCTCACAAGATAATGCATCAAAACTCACATTTCATAGCAAAAATCACAAGTAGAAGTCAAGAAATCATCATATAGGTAAGAAAGGTTTTGTAAAGCATGGGTTACCTCTTGTAGCCTAAACCTTCACTTTTCACACCCTTAAAGCTTCTCCTAAAGCTCTCCTTCAACTTCAACTTTAAGAACACACCAAAAGACAACAAAGATTCTATCTTTTAGAAAAGACATCTAAAAAGGTATTAAAAACACTAAGGGACCATGGATCTTACCCTCCCTTATGCTCAAGGTTAAGAAAGTATGAATCTTGGAGACCAACTTGAAGAATCTTGGTTTGCCTAAACTTGGCTTGAAGAAGAAGCTAACAATTTTCTATAGAGAAGGAGGAGCTTTTGTGGTTAGGGTGTTAGGGAAAGAAATGAAAGATGACTTTAGGTTAGCTTGGGACACAAACATAAGGTGAAAAGTCTTCTTTACCCTTACTAAAGTGGGAAGTGTAAGGATACAAGGGAACAATTCTTTAAGCCTAGAGTACAACTCTTTGACTTGGATTGACTAGTCAATTTCTAGTCCCCCGACTATTGGATTTTCAGGATTTTATAAGTAAGTTACCAATTAAACTAGGATTAATTATCTAATAAATCTTTAAATAGATTTTGGATTTACGGGGTGTCACAGTTGGTGAATGGTAACCGCGGGTCATCCATTCTCTCCGATGGTCCACGTTTTTCCAGCCATTTTGTTGCTCTCTGGTCCGTGTTGTTGGGAGGCAAGGGGGACGGTGATTTAGTCCTTTTCCGGTGGTGTTTGTTTTGTAGGAGGTTTGAACGTGATATCTGGAATGGTGACTGCTCTTGGTTTATTCTAGTTTTTTTGAAGTTTCAGTTCATGTTCATGGTGGCGCCGAAGCTCCGATGAGTTGTCCGGCGATTTTCCAGGGAAGGAAACTCAATATTTGCCTGTTTTGGGCAGGGGCTGTATTTGGTATCTGCAGGTATTTGGGTGATTCTTTATCATGCATGGAAACTTCCTATTTAATTATTGCACAAGGTTTTTGAATTTCAAATAAGAAAATGTTACATGTACCCCATTTTGTATTCTCAACTTGTACTCCAACACACAACAACATTGATGTAGACACTTGTATTGGGACACACAAGTAAAAAAAAAATAATTTATCAAAATCTGTCACATCAAGGAGTAAAATTTAAGTAGTAAGATTAAGGAATACATGTTTTAGAACTCTTTTAAATATGAGCACGTGCTGATGATTAAAATCTTGGACCTCAAGGATTACCCGAGTTCGAGTCTCTCTGAAGGTTTATTTTACACTTAGTTTTGAATTTTGAGTTTACCGGACGATTTTGAAGAAGGCCATGCATGGGGCGAATTATACCGTGCACCATTGTGCGTCCTGGTCCAAAACGACGTCGTTTTGGGCCTTTTTGCGTGTCTGCTGTTAACTCCTTAAAAAAAATTTCATGTTTCGAATGTACAGAATTGTATAATAGAATACACAGAATTTTATACCTGAACACACATAATTTTATACCTGAGAACACAGAATTTTATATCTAAAAGCACAGAAATTTTTAACTGAAAATTCTCATGTTTCGAATATACAGAAATATATAATAGAATGCACATAATTTTATACCTGAAAACACATAATTTTATACTTGAAAACAAAGAATTTTATAACTGAAAATTCTCATGTTTCGAATGTACAGAATTATATAATAGAATGCATAGAATTTATACTTGAAAACACATAATTTTATAACTTAATACACATCATTTTTTTTAAAAAGATAAAAATTCCCTGTTTCGAATGTACCTTGACTATGCAATTCTTATCAATTTTGGTCACGCCGGCCAATGTCACCGGAATCTTTTAATTCATTTTAATTTTTTTTTTTAATTTAGGGACAAATTAGTCATTTCCTTCTTCTTCCTTCTTCTCTACGAGAAGGAGCTTAGTCTGAACTTTAAACGTATTCATGAAATGGGAGTCCCCAAGTAACCGTGACAGCAATGCAACCCTTGGGATGCCTACCCATGATAGCTTTTTCAACCGGCAACTACCCAAACTACGACCAAAATACAAACAACATTATGAGGTTTCACAATCAAATGTTAAAACAAAGGGTAGACAAACTGAATGACCAAACCGATGGGTCACCCTTTGTTATTCTTGATCTCTAAGCTTCCTTCACGTCAACCTTGAACATTAAACACAACCAACATCCAGGGAAGAACTAAGAATGGAGAAGAAGAACCAAGAAGAAGGATGGGGAAGGAGGAAGAAGAAAGAAATGACTAATTTTCCCCTAAATTACAAAAATTAAATGAATTAAAAGATTTCGGTGACATTTGGGCGGTAATTTGACTGGCCTGATCAAAATTGATAAGAATTGCATAGTCAAGAAACTAAATTAACATTTTTGAAAGTCAAGTGTTGCAATTAACACAAGTGCAATAGTTAGTGGACCAAAATGAAAATTTACTCTTCACCTAATTTATGGGCTTCTTATTCAATGAATATAATGTATTTATACGTATATAAAAACTTAAAATTTAATTTATAGATATTTAGATAAGAAGACAATTAAGTAGTTTGATATTTAATTAATTAATGTAATATTACATATGTGATGGAATATATATAGCACCGTACCGGAAGGGACATGGGAGGGTTACCGTTGGGTGACAACACACACACACGCACACACGCGCACACACACACACACAAATATATATACACAACTCACCAGCCTATAGTTGTGACACCCCGAAAATCCGATTCCTTAATTAGGATTAATTGAAAAATTAATCCTAATTTCCTTGATGAATTCCTTTCTTAAAATCCTGAAATTTAATAGTCAAGGGACTAGAAGTTGACTAATTCCTTAGTTAATCATGAGTACCTTTTCTTTTGTGTTTTGTACCTTGCCTTTGGTCTTCCTAGTCTTTTAGTAAGGGAAAACTTGTCCTTCACACATGATTGGTGTTTAAGCTTGCCCTAGCAAGACACACTTCATTCATTTCCTTACTAGCCAAATCCTAAACACTCCACCTTCTCTCTAAGAAATCTTGGCTTACTCTCTAAGCTAAAAGAAGAACAATCTACCCTTGCAAAGATTCATCCCAAGATTCCACCTTTCTATCTTCCAAGCTTAGGAAAGGGTAAGATCTAAAGTTATTTAGTGTTTTTAGTAAGCTTTAAGGTGCCTTTATCCAAGTTTGGTGTTTTTTTCTTGTGGTTTGGTTTGTGTAAGAAGTCTTGGTTGAAGAGGAGCTTCAAGGAGAAGCTTAGAAGGGTAGAAAGGAAGAGTTTCTTGGTCTTCAAAGGTAACCCATGCTAATAAAACCTATTTTCTACTTGCTATTGATGATTCTTGGTGTAAATGTGAGATTTGATGTATGATCTTGTGATAATGCATGTTTAGAGCTTGTATCTAGGGTTCTTAAATGCTATTCTTTGATCTATTCTTGGGTTCAAGTCATTTCCTTGTTGTGTGTGAGATTTGGGGTGTTTTGGACTTGAACTTGACATTGACATTGGAGATGAAATCCCCGAAGGAAATTATTGTGGTTCAGGGGTGTTCCCCGCACAGAACGGCGGGCGGATGTCCACCCGCCGCCCCAACCACGGGTGGCAAGTGTGTACCCGGTGGGGGGTACCGCGGGTAGGGACCCACCCGTGGTTCCACCCGCGGGGTACACTGATGGTGGAATGTTGGGTGTTGTTTTCCCGTGGTTCTATCTTTTGGTATGTGATGTTTTGACCTCCTCTTGTTGGATTGTTGAGCTTTTGTGATGTTTTGACCTCCTCTTGTTGGATTGTTGAGCTTTTGGGTGTCTTCTTGATGTTTCCTATGTCTAGAATGATGTTCTAAGTATCCATGTTAGGATTTGGTGTTTTGAATCATGCATATGGTCCAACTTTGTGATTCGTTGGATTTATGTGAGTCTTTGAGGTTCGTTGGAACCATTTTTGTTTACCCGTTTGATGAGCATGCTAGTTATGTTGTCTTTGATACTAGTATGCGTAGTTTGTCCGTTATTGTTGAAGATTGGTAACTTGTGTTGCCAATCATGTTGTTGATTGGATTGAAGTCCATTGTTGTTGTTGAGTATCGTTTCATGTCTTTCATTGAAACCTCTCGAGTGAATCCCTTGATGTGATCTTGTACAAATGTCGTACTTGGTTGATTGTTCCGTGATTAAGCTATTGTTGAGCTTATCCGTTGTTGTACACACCTTGTGTGGAATCTATGCTTTGTTGTATCTGTAGATTCCGTGTGTATTGACTCTTATTGAGATGTTGGATGTGATGTGATGAGATGATTGAGCTGGTAAAGTGGACAGTGTGGGGACTTATGTGTTAACTGATCCGGTAGTGGGTTTAAAGCTCCGGATCGCCGTTTGGATTCTTATGATATGTGGGCAACTTGGGAAACTCATTCCAGTTGCCAGAGATAGTAGCTAACCCATTGAGCATAGAATCTCAATAGGGGATGTATACACTTAAAGTTGCTAGATCTGTTTCCATTGGGTTGCGGTCTTAGTCATTGCGATGACTCTATGGTATGTGATTGATGATTTGGAGTCCTCCACACTGGTCCACTATGATTCGGGTCGTTGAGATGACTCTTTGATGTATGCTTCGGTTTGGCTATGTCCTATGTGGGCTAGGAACATGTTGTGAGTATGAACCTCACTTTATTGATTATGAGCAGGTCTATGATGAACCCTACATTGAGTACGGTAGGTAGTATCTATTGTTGAGTAAGTCGTTTGTTGTTCTATTGCCTTATTGAGTATGTTGGCCTGTGGTCCTTGTTGAGAGTGAATTGACGAGTCTATTGATGTTTCCTCTCTTGGTTTCAAAATGATATATATACTGTATTCCTCTGTCTCAAATGGTTTTGCTTATATCTATATATTATGATACTTAACGCGTATTGGTGGGTTACCAGCATCTTTCGCTGACGGGTGTTATCCCTATCTCTTTACAGGTTTTGAGTAGCTTTGGAGAGCGCGCTAGTGGACCGTAGTAGCCAGTGTAGCTCCTTATGCTTTTCTAGTTGTTTATGGCCTGCGAGCCTAGTTAGTTTAACCGTTAACTGCTATGGTTTGTTTAGTAGTTTGCCTGTGCACCTATGTTTGATATAGGTGTGGCATAGCACCTCAGTGTTTAGACGTTGCTTCCGTTGTTTAATGATTAACCTTTAGTTTTATGTCTCTTGTTTAAGCTTTTAAATTTTGGTAAAATCGGGGGTGTTACAACAGTGCACAACTTACAACACTAGGTTGTACAACCAGCACACACGAATGCACAATCATACCATCCAGAGATTTGTACATATACACGACCATCCAAATATAGGAAAAATTATATTCAAAAGGACGAGCGAAAAAAAAAATAAAAAATACTGATTACATTGCATGGACGAACACTCAATCAATGATGAAGAAATCGCGGCTCCAAATCGCAACGGTGGTGATCAAAAAAATAGGAAACCAATTAGGGCCAGGATTACACATGCGTTCACACTTAAAAAATAGAAAAAGACACTACTACCCAACTTGAGTCCTCACACACCTAAGAATGAGTCCTCATTTGATCCTTAACACACACACACACACACACACACACACACACACACACACACACACACACACATATATATATATATATATATATATATATATATATATATATATATATAATATAGATTTTGAATCTAGTGAAACTCCCCTAGACAGGTGGATCGTGAGTTTCGATCCTGAACATCCTTTTTAAAATTTTAACGGTTTAGATTTATGGGTTGTTTTATTAATTAGCGCTCATGTTTGACATGTTTAGGCGCTTTGAAGTAATTTTGCACAAGCATTAATTCTTTACCGTATCCTGATCGTGATATTATTGATATCTTTCCTTATGCATTTAGTCCTCTACGTATTGAAAATCGCAGCTTCTTCGCAATTCCACATGCAAACCTTGCATTCCGGCGTCTCGCTGTTCATCCCATCGCATCTCTGTTTATTTTCTACCGGATTCTCCATGATGGCTCTTCAATCAGGCGGTCAAAGCTTCGAAAGAGGAATGCTTCCGGTGGTGGTCAAGATATTTCCTATCCCATTGTTCTTTTGTTTCTTATTTTTCTTTGTTTCATTGTTGTTCGTAGATGGGTGTTCGGGGAGAGTGGGTATCCATGGTCTTGGTGTGTCGGGGAGAGTTGGTGTCTATTTGGAGGGTGGGTGCGCCGGCGGTGGTCGGTGGCAAAAGGGGTTTTTCGAATTTCGAGGAGGAGGGCGGATTTCAACCCATGATGGGGAGGATGGGTATCTTTTTGTGATGTATATAAATATTTGTTGGGGGTTAGGTGTGTGTGACCTTGTGGAGGTGTGTGTGCGTGAATAGAGTATGTTGAATGCTTTGACCTGAAGAGTTTTTTCTTTCGGGATTGTGTGAATTAAGGTAGATGCAAGTAAGCAATGAAGTATGTGTGTTTGATATCACATACAAATAAGAACTGTAACTGTGGGTAGTGATCCATTGAATATATTACAAGCACAATATATAATCAATGGTAGCTTTCAGGGTTTACTGTTGACTTTACTACGCGTAGCAAATGGTATTGCATAATTTTATTAGTCTTTGTGGCTTGCAGTGACTATATTATTTGAAAATAGTAAAGTTCATTAATGAAACGGAGTTATAGAAACATAGATTACACTTTCTTTTAGGCATCATTGAATGTGTAATGAGCTACTAGTAGTCTACTGGTCTTATTTTTCCAACGCTTTTGAGGTGCGCATACATGTGGTATGGTGTGTGCGCTTAACTGGAACTTTTCATATTTTTGTTTTTTAAAAAAATTGTTTGATGTGGGTGACTTCATTTTGTTTGTTGGGTTTATTTTTGTAAAAAAAGAATAATACTAAGTGAACCTTGTCTTTCTGATTCTTCATGTAGGTTTTATTGGTTTCTTTCAAGAAGTATTGTAATATTGTTGTGTGCATTACAGTCTTAACGCGTGTGAAAATTACGGTGTGGGGGATCTTGCATCATTTTTTAAAACTAAAATAGTAGTTATTTTCTGTCGTTTTTTTTTTTTTTTGGATCTATTTCTTTAATTTC
>NW_017619679.1:77500-260000 GCF_001879475.1 Ipomoea nil | reverse complement strand
TCCGGCGGGTGGTTGTCCACCCACCGTACCGCCCGCTGGTACTGGCAGTGTGGTGTGTTGTTGATCCCCGTTGGTCGTTTTCCTGTACTCCGTTGTATCTCGTTTGATGTTTGTAAGTCTAGTTTGATGTCTTGAGTACCGTGAGTCTTGTTAATGTATGTGGTCTAAACCCGTATCCCGTTGGTTTAAAGTAAGAGTGTAATGTCCCCTATGAGTCTTGTGGTTGTCTTGTTGTCATTGTAAGTAATGTCTAGGTTGTTCCCCAAGAGTCATGTGGTTGTGTTGGTGTCGCTTGTTGATAAGAGCCGGTACGTATGTTGTGCCCTTCCCTTGATTACCCCTTGATTGAAGTTATTGTTGAGTATTGATTGTTGTGTTGTTGTCCATGATGATGAAAGATATCAGATTGGCGGTATAAAAATAGATTGGTGGTTTGATGGACTGAGTGTGCTTTTGTTGATTGCGCTGGGGTGCATTTGTCTTTTGATGTGGTGCTGCGGTACCTTTGGCACTGAGTATGCTTTGATCGGCAGAATAGATAGATTGTGTTAGGAATAAAGTGTAATGGTTTTGATATGCCAAATTTGTATTTGTAGAACCCCCAATTTTATTTATACATCTAGTAGAGTCTTAGACCATGATAGGGAAATTATTTAATTTGCAAAAGATAAAAACAGAGGAAGATGCATGAAAATAGAAGAAGAAGATATCAAGCCGAAAATCAAGAATTTGTCTGGTGAAAATGACAAATTGAAGAAGAAGATGAATAATATGAAATTCACGTCAATGCTACTAAAAAGGAATTCCCAGGAGAATTTTCGTTGAAGAAAATTAAGATTGCATGAATTTGACTTGAAGATCAAGTATCTATGGAAAGAAAGGAGTACATTAAAGAAGATCAGTTATATAACAAATTGATTGTGTGGACGGGTTGGAAGATGCCTGATGAATTATATGAAATGGCTCAAAGTTCAAATCTCACCATTTATAATTTTACAAGGTAAAATTTGAGAAGCCAAAATTAATTAAGCCTGATGGAGTTGGGCACTAGTTTGGCTTTGGGCGTCAATTACAAGTGGGAATGGTTGAAATTCTCAGAAGGAAAAATACTAGTCTAACTAGGATTAAATTGAAGAATATTTTTTGAAGTATTTAAATCCCAAGAACCACTACAGAGCTGATAAGAGAAGCCGTTCTACATAAAACAAGTTTGGGAACTCATTTGTATGAAGTTGAAGCTCTACAAACAGCTAGATTATCTTTTTGACACCTTGCCAGAAGATAAGATAAGTGTAACACCCCGAAATTTTCAAACTTTTGAAGCGTATATAATAAAGGTAAGTTCTCATTAAATCCCAAAACATAATATAAAGAGTACGGGGTGCTATGCCACAGCTGAACTAGAGAACTCAGGTGCACAGGCTAACTAACTAATATCCTCAATAATGTAAATATATAAGCATGGCACGCAGGCCGAAAGGGAAACTATCTACTTCTACACTTCAAGACTCTAGCGCGCTCCAGTGTCTACTCCTCTGTGCCTGAAAGCCAAATATATCTGTTCAGCGAGAGATGCTGGTAACCCACTCCAACGCGTTGAAATACAATACATATAGACATATATATAGATATACGAAAACCATTTTGAAGCATGAAGATATATCCTACGAGACTCTAGCTTTTAAAACAGGGATAGACTCGACAAATAGAGCTAAGCACAGACAACAGTTATACCAAGCATAAACAGTTTACAGACAGGCAAGACAGAACAATTAGTAACCATAACTCAACATATACGATTCCCAGTATAAATCCCATAGTCACATTCCCAAGCCACTCATAACGACAACTCGCCCATATCTCATCACACAAGCACACTTTGTTAGCGCCACAGGACCAATCGCATGCCCATACATGAGGGTCAGCGCATATAGCTCTGACACGGCCCCGCAGCACCCTGCCCCGTATCGCAACACGGAGGGGTCGATCACAACCGACCGATGAACCGCAGCTCATCATAGTGTTTGATCGTAACCAAACAGTGGACCGCAGCCCAAGAGTATGTCATCTGACCGCAGCCAGGAAAAATGAACCGTAGCTCATGTAGAAACGTTTGATCGCAACCAAACGGTGGACCGCAGCCCAAGAGTGTATATTTGACCGCAGCCAGCTTCTGAACCGCAACTCAGGAATAACCAATCCGATCGCAACCGAATTGGGGTATCATGCACACGTAACACATAGCAAGCACATGCAACCCACATTAACACATTGGGAAGGGGGAGAAAACGTATAACAAAACCTATGCGTGATCCTTCACATACTAAGGATAATCCTAAGGGGTTCATACTTTTTTCACGTAGGTCAACGAGAAGCCAATTCAATTAGCATGCAATATATAAGACTCATACAACCTACGAACGTTACCCGAAATATCAAACTAAACATAGGCACGTTAGACGGAGTCCGTTGGGACACCACGGGGGTTGGGGGAACATCAAACGGGGAAGCCAAAATCCCAAGGTGGGGTACAAACCAGCGGGTAGCCGGTGGGTGAGGGTTCACCCGCCGGCTGCCCGCCGGCGGCACTGTTCTGGCAGCGGGTGCCCGGCGGGCAGCTGCCCGCTGCCGGCGAGACCTCTTTTGGCCATGGGTAGGTGGCGGGTCCCCTACCCCCACCTACCCCCCACTGACTCTTTTTCACCAAAAACGCCCCGGGAACCTTTGTGGAACCCGAAACCATGCTTAGACAGTTTCAAACGCAATTGATAGCACACGTAGACAATTAACGGATCAAAATCAAGAAACATACGGCACATAACCTATCATGCTTTTCTAAACATAATCAACACCCAATCATTCGAATTCCCACCCAATATACCAAGAATAATAGCATACGAATTCCACGATATAACCTAGGGTTCTAATTATTTTTAAATCAACAAGAACACAATTCATCTTCTAAAATCAAGATTCGGTAGGAATATCATATAAATATCAAGAACATCATATAATCATTAAGAACATCAACAACACCATATAATCACCAAGAACGTCATATAATCATCAAGAACACCATAATTATCAAGAACCTCTCATCATCAAGATCACTCATGGAATCATCCCACAAATCATCAATAATAATATCACAAATCATCAATACACAACAATTTGGGGAAATCCTAAGAGGGAAATCATAGCTATGAAAATAGGTTTTGTTGAGACATGGGTTACCTCTTAGCCTTAATTGATTCCTTGGCTATGAAGGGTGTTTCTTTAAGCTTTCTTCTTTCTTGATTTCTCCTAGGGGCATTCTTGGAATTCTTGGTGTGGTGAGAGATTATTGTGGTGGGAGTTCTTGGTGCCTCCTTATGTTCCCTATTTATATATCTAAGAGTCTTACTTAGGGCCTAATTACTATAGGTTTGCTAACTCTATTCCTTTTAGGACTAAAGATTGGGTTTAGGGATAAGGGCCCATGGACTATGGTGGGCCTTTCCTAATTAATTATTGTGATTTAATTCTTTATTTTGGGTAATTGGTTAAATGATTAATTGGTTTTAGGGATCGTAACACGGGGTGTTACACTCTCCCCCCCTTAACAGGAAGCTTCGTCCCCGAAGCTTGGTCCTTGTCGAGTGACTTCTTCTTAGTTACCTGGTGTGAAAAGTTCGGGGTAGCGTTCCTTCATTGTGTCCTTGAGTTCCCATGTCGCTTCCTCGGTCCCATGGTTGGTCCAGAGGACTTTCACCATTTCTATGGCTCGACGTCGGGTGGTTCTTGTCTTGGTGTCCAGGATTCTCACGGGTTTTTCTTCGTATACTAGTGACTCGTCGAGGTCCACGACCTCGGGTTGAAGCACGTGGCTTGGGTCGTGCACGTATTTCTTTAGCGGGGATATGTGGAATACGTTGTGTACTCGTTCTAGTTCAACTGGTAGAGCGAGGCGATAGGCTAGGTTCCCAACTCTTTTTATGATTTCATAGGGGCCGATAAATCGTGGGTTGAGTTTCCCTTTTCTTCCGAATCTCATCACCCCCCGTGTGGGCGAGATTCTCAACCAGACCTTGTCCCTGGTGTTGAATTCGGCTTGTTTCCTCCTTAGGTCGGCGTAGGACTTCTGGCGGTCCTGGGCAGCCTTCATCCTTTCCTGGATGTGTTTGACCTTGGTTATGGTATCTTGTAGGTATTGGGGCCCTAGTGCTACTGGGTTGACCATGTCTTCCCAACATAAGGGGGTTCTACACTTTTGTCCGTATAAAGCTTCGTAGGGCGCCATACGAATGCTTGCGTGGTAGCTATTGTTGTATGAGAATTCAATAAGGTCTAAGTGTTCCTCCCATGTCCCTTGAAAGTCTAACACACAGGCTCTTAACATGTCTTCGAGAGTCTGAATGGTTCTCTCGGTTTGGCCATCAGTGGTGGGGTGGAAGGCGGTGCTCAGTTTTAGTTGTGTCCCCAAGGCTAATTGCAGCGATTTCCAGAATTGTGAGAGAAACCGGGAGTCTCTATCGGACACGATGTTCCGAGGGACTCCGTGGTACTTCACTACTCGGCTCAAGTAGGCTTGGGCCAGTTGTGTCATTGTCCATGTTTCCTTCATGGCAATGAATCGCACCGTTTTGGTTAGTCGGTCCACTATGACCCAAATTTTATCCTTGCCGGTTTTTGTTGGGGGTAACCCTCCGACGAAGTCCGTGGATATGGAATCCCACTTTCCTTGTGGCATCTCAAGGGGTTGTACGAGTCCCTTGGGTTTGCATCGTTCGGCCTTCACCCTTTGGCAATTCAGGCATTTGGCCACGAAATCTGCGATTTCTTTTTTCATGTTGGGCCACCAAAACGACCTTTTCACATCTTGGTATAGTTTGTCACCCCCTAGGTGAACTGAGTATGGGGAGTTGTGCCCTTCCTCCAAGATCTGTTGTTTCAGGTGGGGGTGCGTCGAGGGCACGCACCACCTACCTTGGTAACGGAGACTGCCGTCTTGTGTACTTTGAAGGGCCCTTCCTTCCCCTGGGTTAGGTCGAGACGGATTTTATCTAGTTCCGGATCCTGCTGTTGTCCTATTTTGATTTCTTCGAAGAGTGTAGGTATGATTTGCGTGTTGAATAAGTGGACGTCAGGGTGGATTTGATCTTGCTCTATTATTTCCAAATTCAGTCTTTGGAAGTCCTTGTACAGCTGGTCCGGTAGGATCCAGGTGGTGTTGAGGGAGTGGTTAGTCTTTCTGCTTAGGGCGTCTGCCACAATGTTAGCTTTCCCCTCGTGGTATTGGATGTCTAGGTCGTAGTCTTTTATGAGTTCTAGCCACCTTCGTTGTCTCATGTTTAGGTCTTTCTGGGTGAAGATGTACTTTAGGCTCTTATGGTCCGTGTAAATCTTGCATTGCACCCCATATAAGTAATGCCTCCAAATTTTTAGTGCGAACACGATAGCGGCTAGTTCGAGGTCGTGGGTGGGGTAATTCTCTTCGTGGGTTTTGAGTTGCCTGGATGCGTATGCTATTACCCTCCCTTTTTGCATTAGCACGCACCCCAATCCCTTTTTGGACGCGTCACTGAAGACCTCGAACCCTTCCTCCCCGGAGGGGATGGCGAGCACGGGTGCCGTGGTTAGCTTATCCTTCAATTCTTGAAAGGCCGAGATGCAGTCGTTGTCCCATCGGAAGGGGGTTTCCTTTTTCATGAGTTTGTTGAGGGGTTGGGCTATCCTGGTGAAGTCGGGTACAAACCTCCTGTAGTAGCCAGCCAAGCCTAGGAAGCTTCGGACTTCTGAGAGTGAGCTCGGTGTGGTCCATTCCTTAACGACACGGATTTTGGCGGGGTCCACCTTAATTCCTTCCTTGGCTATCACGTGGCTAGGAAGGCCACACTGTCTTTCCAGAATTCGCATTTAAAGAACTTGGCGTATAGTTGGTGCTCTCTTACAGTTTGCAGGGTTTTGCGGAGGTGTCTTTCAAGTTCTTCCTTGTTTCGGGAGTAGACTAGGATGTCGTCAATGAATACAATGACGAAGTCATCCAAGTGGGGTCGGAATACTCGGTTCACGAGGTCCATGAATATGGAGGGTGCGTTGGTGAGTCCGAAGGGCATTACTGTGAATTCATAGTGGCCGTAACGTGTCCGGAAGGCCGTTTTCTGAATGTCCGGTTTGGCCACTTGTATTTGGTGATATCCGGACCTTAGGTCAATTTTTGAGAATACCCCAGCCCCTTTTAGTTGGTCGAACAACTCATCGATCCGGGGAAGGGGGTACCTATTCTTTATTGTGACTTGGTTAAGTTTCCGGTAGTCGATGCACGGGCGCATGCTTCCATCCTTCTTTTTAACAAATAGTACTGGTGCCCCCCATGGGGAGGTGCTGGGGCGGATGTACCCTTTATCTAGCAATTCCTGTAGTTGCGTTTTCAGTTCCTTCATTTCTTTTGGTGCCAACCTGTAGGGTGGTTTAGAGATCGGGGCAGCGCCAGGTATGAGGTCTATGGTGAACTCGACTTCTCTGGTTGGGGGTGCCCCGGGGATTTCGTCCGGAAAGACGTCGGTGAATTCGTTTTACCACTGGAATGGTTTGTGGTTCGGGGGTTTTGGTGTTGCGGTCCTCGACCGAGCATAGGAAGGCCTCGCTTCCCTTGTTTAGGTATTTCTTCATTTTCATCATGTTCACCAATTTGATCCCTGATTCCTAGTGGGTCCCGCGGTGTGATACGCTTTTACCGTTTGGTCCCCGTAGGACCACTTTTTGTTCTCCGCATAGGATTTGTGCTTGGAATTTCCCTAGCCAGTCCATGCCCAAGATCACTTGTACCCCATCCAGTTTGAATTGTATTAAGTTGCTGGGAAATTCCACCCCTTGGATGGTAATCATTACGTTCTCGTACATGCGGTCGCATTTTATGATTTCGCCGGAGGCCACCTTGACCTGAAGTCGGACCTTGGTGCTAGTGTTGAGGCCGAGCTGAGTGGCAAACTCGGTTGCTATAAACGAGTTGGTAGCCCCCGAGTCAAATAATATAGTGGCGGGGGTGGCGTGTACCAGGAAGGTTTCGGAGACTATGTTGCTGTCTCCGATCCTGGCTTTGCTTAGAGTAAGGATCCTTTCCTGAATGGTTGGCGTTGAGACCTTGTGAGGTGAGATGGCCCTGGGGTTCTTAGGCCCTCGGGTGGGGTTTGTGTGATCCCCTTCAGGTTTCCTTTTGTACCCCAGGCGTGTCTCCCGGGATTGGTTTGATACTTGTTGTAGCTGGGATGCCTTGGCATAGGCTTCCCCGAGGGTTCCTGGCTCTTGTGTGGCCAGCGCTTTTTGGTGTTCGAGATCAAGGCCTGTTATGAACTTCTTGATCTTGATCCTCTCGGTGGGTACTAGCTCGGGGATGATGCGAGCCAGCCGGTGGAATCGTTGGTAGTGTTCCGTGATTGGGGCTGCACCTTGTTTTAGGTGGAAGAACTCTTCATATACGGTAGCTCTTAGATGATTGGGGTAGAATTGTTCTCGTAGTTGTGTTTTTAGGGTTTCCCAATTAAATTCGTGGTTTCGTTCACATGCGGGTCCCTCGTGGGCCCACCAGGCATCGGCCTCGTGCCTGAAGTAGAAGGAGGCTATTCTGACTTGGTGGTCTTCTGGGCATTCGGTTGCCCGGAATATCTTGTTAAAAGTTCCGATCCATTCCTCGAGGACCGTGGGGTCTTCGTTCCCCGAGATGGTGGGTGGTTGATGCGCCGAGACTTGGTGGTGGATTTCCAAGTTCTCGTTTGTTGGTAAAGGTTGGGGAATGGTAGTACTCAGTGCCTAGGCAATTTGGGCAAGGCGTTGCAGATTCTGAGTCAAGAATTCCTGCGTGGGGAGTTCCGGTGTTCCTACCTGTCTTCCTTTCGGTGCCATTCTGGTGTTCATAGGTCGATGTTATATTGCATTCTTACCTGAGCGCAATAAGCGGAGGGGGAGTTTCTTTAAGTTAGAGAGGAATAAAGTGAGGGGGTTATGTGTAGGTTTAACAATCTCACCACGCGTCCTAAGATTCCTGGTCCTATGTTCCTAAATACCTAGAGTTCCAGCCAGGTGTCCTAAAGTCCGGTCTTAAGAGTCTTATCCTAGGGACAAACTTAGGCTCTGATACCAACTGTAACACCCCGAAATTTTCAAACTTTTGAAGCTTATATAATAAAGGTAAGTTCTCATTAAATCCCAAAACATAATATAAAGATACGGGGTGCTATGCCACACCTGAACTAGAGAACTCAGGTGCACAGGCTAACTAACTAATATCCTCAATAATGTAAATATATAAGCATGGCACGCAGGCCGAAAGGGAAACTATCTACTTCTACGCTTCAAGACTCTAGCGCGCTCCAGTGTCTACTCCTCTGTGCCTGAAAGCCAAATATATCTATTCAGCGAGAGATGCTGGTAACCCACTCTAACGCGTTGAAATACAATACATATAGACATATATATAGATATACGAAAACCATTTTGAAACATGAAGATATATCCTACGAGACTCTAGCTTTTAAAACAGGGATAGACTCGATAGATAGAGCTAAGCACAGACAACAGTTATACCAAGCATAAACAGTTTACAGACAGGCAAGACAGAACAATTAGTAACCATAACTCAACATATACGATTCCTAGTATAAATCCCACAGTCACATTCCCAAGACACTCATAACGACAACTCGCCCGTATCTCATCACACAAGCATACTTTGTTGGTGCCACAGGACCAATCGCATGCCCATACATGAGGGTCAGCGCATATAGCTCTGACACGGCCCCGCAGCACCCTGCCTCGTATCGCAACACGGAGGGGTCGATCGCAACCGACCGATGAACCGCAGCTCATCATAGTGTTTGATCGCAACCAACTAGTGGACCACAGCCCAAGAGTATGACATCTGACCGCAGCCAGGAAATATGAACCGCAGCTCATGTAGAAACGTTTGATCGCAACCAAACGGTGGACCGCAGCCCAAGAGTGTAAATCTGACCGCAGCCAGCTTCTGAACCGCAGCTCAGGAATAACCAATCCGATCGCAACTGAATTGGGGTATCATGCACACATAACACATATCAAGCACATGCAACCCACATTAACACATTGGGAAGGGGGAGAAAAAGTATAACAAAACCTATGCGTGATCCTTCACATACTTAGGATATTCCTAAGGGGTTCATACTTCTTTCACCTAGGTCAACGGGATGCCAATTCAACTAGCATGCAATATATAAGACTCATACAACGTACGAACGGTACCTGAAATATCAAACTAGACATAGGCACGATAGACGGAGTCCGTTGGGACACCACGGGGGTCGGGGGAACGTCAAACGGGGAAGCCAAAATCCCAAGGTGGGGTACAAACCAGCGGGTAGCCAGTGGGTGAGGGTTCACCCGCCGGCGGCACTGTTCCGGGCAGCGGGTGCCCGCCGGGCAGCTGCCCGCCCGCCGGCGAGACCTCTTTTGGCCGTGGGTAGGTGGCGGGTCCCCTACCCCCACCTACCCCCCACTGACTCTTTTTCACCAAAAACGCCCTGGGAACCTTTGTGGAACCCGAAACCATGCTTAGACACTTTCAAATGCAATTGATAGCACACGTAGACAATTGACGGATCAAAATGAAGAAACATACGACACATAACCTATCATGCTTTACTAAACATAATCAACACCCAATCATGCGAATTCCCACCCAATATACCAAGAATAATACCATACGAATTCCACGATATAACCTAGGGTTCTGTTAGGAATAAAGTGTAATGGTTTTGATATGCCAAATTTGTATTTGTAGATCCCCCAATTTTATTTATAGGTCTAGTAGAGTCTTAGACCATGATCGGGAAATTATTTAAATATGAAAAGAGAAAAAAAGAGGAAGATGGATGAAAATAGTAGAAGAAGATATCAAGCCGAAAATCAAGAATTTGTCTGGATAAAATGACAAATTGAAGAAGAAGATGAATGATATGAAATCACGTCAATGCTACTCAAGGAAGATATCCCAGAAGATATGAAATCACGTCAATCCATAAGTAGTACAAGAAGACGCCATATGAGCTATATAAAGGGAGAAAACCAAATATTGGTTATTTTCATATTTTTGGATGCAAATGTTTTATTCATTTTAATGATAAATTGCATCTAAAAGCTTTTGATGAGCATGCAGATGAAGGAATTTTTCTAGGATATTCAACTACCAGCAAGGCGTTCAGAGTTTTGAATAAAAGATCAATGGTGGTTGAAGAATCCATACACGTGGTATTTGATGAAAAATCACAGATCAAAAATGATGCACTGGACGAAGAAATTGCACAAAATGGTAACAAGTGTCATATTGATTTTTGTGATACTAATGATACGTGTGAAGATGATGTTTTGCAGGGAATGGAGGAGTTGGAAATTAATTCTCTAGAAAATCCCATCCCTCATCTACAAGAAGTTGGAAATTCCTTAAATAATAATTTTGGGAGTGATGCCGCACGTGAGAATGAGGATGCAGTACAAGTTGGTGATCCAATTAGTGATCAAGTTACTAGTGAAGTTGGTGGTCAATTACAAAATGAATTAAATGTGGAAATTCGAACCAACTCTCCCAGTACACAACAAATGGATCCACCCAGTACCATGCACCCATTGAACCATATTTAAGATGGCTCAAAATCACCCTCCAGAATTAATTATTGGGAATATTCATGAAGGCGTGAAAACAAGATCGTCTACCATGGAAGCATTGTTCACATGTTATCTATCTCAGATTGAACCAAAAGAAATTGACGAAGCTCTCAATGATCCGGATTGGATAAATGCTATGCAAGAGGAGCTCGATCAATTCAAAAGAAATGATGTTTGGGAACTTGTTCCAAGACCGGCGAACCACAATGTTGTAGGAACCAAAAGGGTCTTCCGGAACAAAGCAAACGAAGAAGGCGTGATTGTTAGGAATAAAGCAAGGCTCGTTGCAAAAGGATACTCTCAAGAAGAAGGAATAGATTTTGATGAAACTTTTGCACCGGTGGCTTGACTTGAAGCAATCAGAATTTTCCTAGCCTACGCCGCACACAAAGATTTCACCGTTTATCAAATGGACGTGAAAAGCGCGTTCTTGAATGGTCTACTCGAAGAAGAAGTTTATGTCGAACAACCCCCAGGTTTTGAGGTAAAAGGCGAAGGTGATAAAGTCTACAAACTTAAAAAGGCATTGTATGGGTTGAAACAAGCACCTAGAGCTTGGTATGATACTTTGTCAATGTTCTTAATAAGCTATGGATTCACCAAAGGCCTTGTTGACAAAACTCTATTTAGAATTCAAGATGGTGATCATATTTTATTAGTGCAAATATATGTTGATAATATTATTTTTGGAAGCACTAACAATTCCTTGTGTAAGAAATTTTCGAAGCTTATGCAGAATAAATTCGAAATGAGCATGATGGGTGAATTGAATTACTTCTTGGGCTTACAAGTCAAATAACTGAAAGAAGTAGTATTCATCAATCAAGTAAAGTACACCCGCGACTTGATAAAGAAGTTTGGCCTTGATGGAAAATCATCGATCAAAATTCCAATGAGCACATCAATAAGGCTAGACAAAGATGAAGATGGAAAGGATGTCGATCAAACAAAATATAGAGGAATGATTGGTTCACTTCTATATCTTACTGCAAGCAGGCCGGACATTTCTTATGCTGTGGGCGTGTGTGCAAGATTCCAAGCAAATCCAAAAGAAAGCTACCTCACCGCAACAAAGAAGATCATACGATATTTGAAAGGCACAATCAATGTTGGATTATGGTATCCAAAAGGTACAGATTTTACTCTAACGAGTTTTTCAGATGCAGATTTTGCAGGTTGCAAAATAGACAGAAAAAGCACTTCCGGGACATGCCAGTTCTTCGGGGGAAGGCTTGTTTCTTGGTTCAGCAAGAAGCAAAATTCCATCGCAACTAGTACCGCTGAGGCCGAATATATTGCTGCAGGAAGTTGTTGTGTGCAAATTTTGTGGATGAAGCAACAATTGAAGGATTACGGAGTTAATTGTGATGACGTTAGTATTTATTGTGATAATACTAGTGCAATCGCTATCACTCACAATCCGGTGCTTCACTCAAGAACCAAACATATCGACATTCGACATCATTTTATAAGGGATCACGTTGAAAAGAAAAAGCTGAAGATCGAATATATCCCTACGGAAAACCAAGTTGCTGATATTCTCACGAAGCCTTGATGCGAAACGAGATTTTCTACCTTAAGCCACGAATTGGGAATGATCGAAATGAGCTAAGTATCACTGGACTTAATCTCTCTATTTAAATTGATACTTGTGCTCAAAATAAATTGTTCTATATGAATAAATTGTTTTACGTGTGTTATATGCATGTTTTTATTCGAAATTTTTATGTGATAAAATTGCAATATGTGTTAGGAATTTAACTGTGAATTTGCATGTGTTATTTAACGTGAGATCATATGCCATGCAAATTAATTTGATAAAATGTGCAATTCGTGATTTATTTGATAAGTTGTTTAAAATTGCATGTTTTAATGTGCTAAATCAGATTTTGAGTATGTGTTCATGTTTCTGTAAATTAACTAACTTGTTTGCATGAACAATTTGCTCTAAAAATGATTTACCATGTTTGTTTAATAATATATATATGTGTTATGTGCAAAATGTGATTTAAAGTGTTAATTGTATATGTGTTTCGTATATATGCATTATATGTGATATAAATTGCTATAAAATGTTTTAGAAATCTAGAAGTTAATATTTTTGTTAGTTTCTAAAATATTTTGGAATCTGTTTAATGTGCTTTTTATTATAAAGATGTTTCTAAATGTTAATTGGAATATGAATGTTAATTTTGTTAGTTTCCAAAATGTGTTTAATTTTTGATTGGAAATTACGGTGTATGAGTTTAATATAATTGGTATGTGTGATTAATTATTTTTGGAGTAATTTTTGCTACTAACGAGATGTTTGAGTGTTATTATGTTTGTGGTACACGAATTTGAGAAGGAAATCAGGAGATAAAGGAGGATAATTAGAGTTTAATTGGACATCAAACCTGCACCCATAAACTCCTACCCTTTCTAAACCTCCACCCAACCTAAACCTCCCCCTATAATCCTCTCCTAGATCAAATCTTTCCAAACTGATATTCTCTCTCTCAAATCGACACCCCATACCTTCTCTCAGCTTAATAATATCAATCGTCTCCCACAGAGCAATTAAAACCTAACCCCTCATTAAACTCTCCCCTCTAAACCGTTGCCCATCAAATCTCTTCCCATCCACCGTTATCTTAGCCAATGAGAAGTCTTGCCACTATCCATCACATCCGTAAACTCTAAACGACGGCAAGAAGAATTAACTCTCCATCGGCAAGTGAACCGATTACACTCCTGACCGCCCTATATATTGGGAGACAGCCGAGACATACTTGTTGTGGAAGATTTTGTTGTTTGAATTTTTGCAGGTGCAAGATGGTGTCCAGCGAGTCTCAGGAAAACGAGATAGGGAAGCAAAGTCAGAGAACCTGGGAGAAAGTTCTCAAACAACCCCGAAGGGCAACACGCACGGACGGACGAAAAATGGCAGGAGAAACACCAAGCAACCCTCTGGTGTTAATATTTGATGAAAGGGAGCAAGAAAAGGAGTCGTCACAAACTCAAGTAGTTGCAGAATCACCACCGCGTGAACCGGGCTTTATCTATGAAGAAGATGATGGTGCCAAGAAACCATTGGCAGAACAAGACCAAGTGGAAGGGTCTGAGCCTCCATTCATGAAATTCTCTCCAGTTGTTCAACCTGATATGTATGCTGAAATTCTGAATATGAGCAATTCAGAATATCTCCAGTATTTAAAACAACTGACTTTTGGACCTTAGTCCAATGGATCTCGGAGAATAATAAAGAAGAAGAAGGCAAAAGGAAAAGAACCGAGATGTGGTATGAATTAAGAGATTTCATCGGAAATATGGGCATGAATCTTGGAGAAGAAAGAAGTTTCGAAGAATGTGTCTTATGGTGGGAAAACGGAGTTCTTCCGGGCAACAATATCAAAGAAGCTTTTGGACACTACATGGCCAGACAGCTCACAAAGAAATTTCAGAATGCAAAGTTCAAAGATGATTTCTTCAAGCTCAGAGAACATGTCAAGGAAATTTTGAAGAAAGACTCTGGTGTGAAGAAACCCAGAAGGTAATCTGAAAATTCTCTTAAGTTGATATTTTTTTTATTTTCGAACCCCTGTTGCGTTTTTCTCTATAAATTCGAAATATATCAATAATAATTTCCCATGGTCTATTTTGAATCTTTAATTTTATTTGTTTAATGTAATTAGACTTTCGTGAACTAAAAGACAAGAAATATGTCAAAGCGCACGACAAAATTAAAAATTGATGATGATCAAAATAAAAATAATTCAAGATGCGTTTAGGAGCTTGTCTAAAAATTTAATTCACAAGTTTCTTTTGATTGTGTCTAGAAAACCATTTGTTAAACTCATCTTGGCTTTGTCAAATAAAATTAAGCAAAAAGATTATTTTTCAAAGACTTAAAGCCAATGACTGAGTATAGGTTTTGGCATTATCAAAAGGGGGGAAATTGTTAGGAATAAATTGTAATGGTTTTGATATGCCAAATCTGTATTTGTAGATCCCCCAATTTTATTTATAAGTCTAGTAGAGTCTTAGACCATGATCGGGAAATTATTTAAATATGAAAAGAGAAAAACAGAGGAAGATGGATGAAAATAGTTGAAGAAGATATCAAGCCGAAAATCAAGAATTTGTCTGGAGAAAATGACAAATTGAAGAAGAAGATGAATGATATGAAATCACGTCAATGCTACTCAAGGAAGATATCCCAGAAGAATTTTCGTGAAGAAAATTAATATTGGAAGAATGCATGAAATTGACTTGGAGATCAAACATCTATGGAAAGAAAGGAGTACATAAAATGTGATTGAGATTTAATTAAAAGTTGTACGGATGAAGTGGATGATGCTTAATATATTATGCAAAATGGCTCAGGTTCAAAACTCACTATCAACAATTTTACAAGGTAAAATTATTTGAGAAGTCAAATTAAATTAATCTGATGGAGTTGGGCACTAGTTTAAGCTTTGGGAGCCGATTACAAGTGGAAATTGGGAAGCAATTTCACTTACAAGTGGAAATTGAGATGCAATTGCACTTGGGAGCCAATTCAAAGGAATTGGGAGCAAGTTTCACATGGGAATCAATAGTTTCACATAATTGGGAGCAAGTTTCACATGGGAATCAATTCAAGATGCAATTGCACTTGGGAGCCAATTCAAAGGAATTGGGAGCAAGTTTCACATGGGAATCAATTCAAGAAATTGGGAGCAAGTTTCACATGGGAATCAATTCAAGATGGGAGCCAATGTAGTCAATTGAAATTGGGAGCAAGTTTCACATGGGAATTAATTCAAGAAATTGGGAGCAAGTTTCACATGGGAATCAATTCAAGATGGGAGCCAATGTAGTCAATTGAAATTGGGAGCAAGTTTCACATGGGAATCAATTCAAGAAATTGGGAGCATGGGAAATTGAGGTTGTAGTATGGGATGCAATTGAGGTTGTAGTATGGGATGCAATTTCAAGTTGGAGACCGATTCAAAGAAGACATGGAGATCAAATTGAATTGAGATCAAATTCAATACCAGAAGAAGTCTGGGAGCCAATTTCGAAGTCAAAGTTGGGAGCCAATTACATGGAGAAATTCAAATTGGGTGCCAATTACAAGCCAATTGAAATTGGGTGTCAATTACAAAGGAGAAATTCAAATTGGGTGGAAGTTCAAAGCCAGTTTGAAATCTGAGAACACCTAGACGTGATAATGAAGAAGATGAAGATGAACTTACAGTGAAAATATTCTCACAAGGAAAAATACTAGTTTAAACTAGTATGGGATTAAACTAATGAATATTTTTAAATCCCAAAGATACAAAGACCACTCCAGAGCTGATTAGAGAAGCCATTCTACACCAAAATTGAGACCCAGATATTCTCACTCAACGTTAAACCAGAGGAATATCAGATGAAGTTTGGGAGCTCATTTACATGGGGATGAAGATCCATCAAACGGCTAGCTTGTCCTTTCTGGCATCTTCGCAGAAGATAAGATAAGATCTCTGACAAAAAGATACAAGATTTCAAAAATGAGAGCGTCTCTTTCCAACGGACAGATTCTCATTACCAGCTATAAAATGATGAAGATATGAAGACTTGAAGAAGTGCGAAGAGCAATAGAGCAGTTGGGGAACTCACGAACAAGAGAGCAGAAAATTCGAAACTCATCAAAGAGATCGAATAGAGCAATTAAGCTTGAAAGAGCATAGAGCAAAAATCTCATTTGGTACAGAGCATACCAAAAATCTTCAAGTGAGAAGTGAGAAAAGAAAAAGAACTCAGAGAGCTTCAAAGAAAATATTCAGAGAGTTCTTAAACAGAGCAAAGCAGAGCAAAAATATCAAGTGCTTTACTTGATATATTCGAAGAGAGAAAACACTCAGAGCTATCAAGAGAATTCATTCCAGAGTGTTTATCTTCATCAAAGAGACCTGCGCATCATTGAAGATCATCTACAGAGTCTCAGAAGTTGGAAGCAAGACAACACTTGTTTTGGAGCAAAACAAGAGAAGGGAGGAAAGTAGCACGGAGCTGTGAAATCCTGGATTGTCACACAGAGCTGTGAGATCCGAAGCAGCAGTGTCGGAGGCACTGGGCGTGATTAGTGCGGGCTTTGTGATCAAAGCACTAGATCACGGGATACGTTTCTACCGGAGTGTGGAAGGCGGGGGGAAAGTAACGCGGAGTCGTGAAATCCTGGGATAGTAGCGCGGCGACGTGAAACCCGAAGCAGCAGTGTGGTGTCACTGGGCGTGATTAGTGCGGGCTTTGTGATCAAAGCACTAGATCACGGAAATTCATTGTATCTTGGAACCAAGGAGTGGTAGATATAGTGAATTGCTCTTGGAGATAAGAGCAAGTGGAGTAGGAGGATTACACCACCTCGCGAACCACTATAATTGTCTTGTGTTCTTTACTGCTTTCTTTACTTACCGCTATTTACATATTCGCTCTACACGAGATATACTGCTCACACACACTTTATGTTTATTTATTTCCGCTGTGCACCATACTCTAACAATCTAGTTAAGAGTTTTGGTTTATCTCTGGCTTAGCAATTGTTGTGCTGTGCGAAAAAGTTTGAAAGTCTATTCACCCCCCCCCCCCCCTCTAGACTTTCACCTTACCTCTTTTGGGACCAACAGGTTCTAATTATTTTTAAATCAACAAGAACACAATTCATCTTCTAAAATAAAGATTCGGTAGGAATATCATATAAATATCAAGAACATCATATAATCATTAAGAACATCAAGAAAACCATATAATCACCAAGAACGTCATATAATCATCAAGAACACCATAATTGTCAAGAACCTCTCATCATCAAGATCACTCATGGAATCATCCCACCAATCATCAATAATAATATCACAAATCATCAATACACAACAATTTGGGGAAATCCTAAGAGGGGAATCATAGCTATGAAAATAGGTTTTGTTGAGACATGAGTTACCTCTTAGCCTTAATTGATTCCTTGGCTATGAAGGGTCTTTCTTTAAGCTTTCTTCTTTCTTGATTTCTCCTAGGGGAATTCTTGGAATTCTTGGTGTGGTGAGAGATTATTGTGGTGGGAGTTCTAGGTGCCTCCTTATGTTCCCTATTTATATATCTAAGAGTCTTACTTAGGGCCTAATTACTATAGGTTTGCTAACTCTATTCCTTTTAGGACTTAGGATTGGGTTTAGGGATAAGAGCCCATGGACTACGGTGGGCCTTTCCTAATTAATTATTGTGATTTAATTCTTTCTTTTGGGTAATTGATTAAATGATAATTGGTTTTAGGGATCGTAACACGGGGTGTTACAATAAGATCTCTTACAAAAGATACAAGAATTCAAAAATGAGATCGTCTCTTTCCAACGGGCAGATTCTCATTACCAGCTATCTGAGGATGAAGATATGAAGACTTGAAGAAGAGAGCTAAGAAAGAGCAAGAACACGAACTCACGAACAAGAGCTTAGAAAGAGCAAGAGTTTCAATTGGTACAGAGCATACGAAAAGAAATCTTCAAGTGAGAAAAGAAAAAGAACTCAGAGAGCTTAATAGAAAAAAATTCAGAGAGTTCTAAAAGCAGAGCTAAACAGAGCATAAAAATCAAGTGCTATACTTGATACTTTCAAAGGGAGAAAAACACTCAGAGATACAGAGCTTTCACGAGAAATCACTCAAGAGTGTTATATCTTCATCAACAAGAGACCTGCATCATATTGAAGATCATCTACAGAGTCTCAGAAGTTGGAAGCAAGAAGAAAACTTGTCTTTGAACAAGTGATATTCCTACGGGAGTGTAGGAAGGGAGGAAAGTAGCACGGAGTTGTGAAATCCTGGATTGTCACACGGAGCTGTGAGATCCGAAGCAACAGTGTTGGAGACACTGGGCGTGATTAGTGCGGGCTTTGTGATAAAAGCACTAGATCATGGAAGAGCGTTTCTACCGGAGCGTAGAAGACGGGGGGGGGGGGGCTGAGAAGTAACGCGGAGTCGTGAAATCCTTGGAAAGTAGCGTTGCGACGTGAAACCCGAAGCAGCAGTGTGTTGTCACTGGCCATGATTAGTGCGGGCTTGGTGATCAAAGCACTAGATCACGGAATTCATTGTATCTTGGAACCAAGAAGTGGTGGATATAGTGAATTGCTCTTGGAGACAAGAGCGAGTGGAGTAGGAGGATTACACCACCTCCGAACCACTATAATTGTCTTGTGTTCTTTATTGTTTTCTTTACTTGCTGCTCTTTACTTTCTTCTCACGAGATTTACTTGACACAATCTCACCCACACTTATCTTTATTTATTTCCGCTGTGTACCATACTCTAACAATCTAGTTAAGAGTTTTGGTTTCTCTGTGCCTTAGCAATTGTTGTGCTGTGCGAAAAAGTTTAAAAGTCTATTCACCCCCCCCCCCCCCCTCCTCTAGACTTTCACCTTACCTCTTTTGGGACCAACAATTGGTATCAGAGCACGTTGCCTATTTGGGTCAACCTGTTTCTAACTGCTAAGCAGATCCATTCTACAAAGTGTGTGATTGGATTAATCTTTCATATCTCTCGTGATGATGATGATGAAGAAAGATTTAGCTCAAAATCTATTATTCTCACTTGATAAATTTGATGATTGGAAAGTTCGTATGCAGTTACACTTATCGGCTTTACACGATGGAATGTGGGAAGTTATTTCCATTGGCCCTATAGAAATATTGAAAACCAATACGGCGTTTGTCTTATCTGCGGATGCTCTACAGTATGTACAAATGCCTACACCGGAATGGACATTGGATGATAGAACACGCAATAATCTTAACAATATTGCCAAGGATATTCTATTCAAAGCCGTGGATGATACAATATTTCCGAAGATCAGAAAGTGTGCTACTGCTAAAGAAATATGGGAAACTCTCATCAAGATTGGCGAAGGAGATGAACAAGAGAAAGACAATAAGCTCACAATCTCCATGAAGAAATTTGAAGATTTCAAAATGCTCTCAAATGAAAGTGTTGCAGACATGGAAGCTCGAATGATCAAAGTTCTTGGAGAGATTATTGATCTTGGCAAAAATATTAGCTAAAAAGAAATTAATCTCAAAATCCTACGAGGCTTACCATCTGCATGGGATATGAAGGTTACGGCTATGCGCGATCACTGAGATCTAAGAATGTTGTCAACAGACAAATTATTTAATGATCTAAAAGAATATGAGTTCGAAATGAAGGCCAAAGATGGTGATGTTTATGAAGCTCGAAATTCTGCTCTAATGGCTGAACAACCGTCAACCTCCAAGTCATTAGAAAATAATGTTGATTTTATGACTGACAAACAGTTTGCTCTTTTTGTTAATAGATTCAAAAGGTTTATGCGGAAAGGAGACAACAAAAATTCTTCACGTGGAAAATTCGTCTCTCGCATGACACAAGAAGAAAAAGTAAAAGAAAACAAGGATTTATGCTACAATTGCCACAAACCCGAACATTTTAAAATAAATTGTCCATATTCGATCGTTAGCAAGTATCAAGGCAAAAATGTTGAACCTGCGCCGAACAAATCCGAAGCAAAAGGTTCAAGCGCGACAAAAGAAAAGCTCTCATCAGCAACGAATCAAACGAAAATGATGAATCGGAGGAATCATCATCAAGCGATGAAAGCTCGTGTTCGGATGATGATACGACCCTAGTATGCAAATCATTTAAATTGAGTTCAAGCGAAGATTGCTTTATGGCACTCGGAGCAGAGGAAGAAGAGGTAACATCTAATTCTTTCAATTCTGTTAATTCCTCTTTTTCTCGTGAATCTATTGGCAGCCTAATGCGAGAATTTCAAGAGATTCTGCTCACTCATCCTCAACTCAAGGAGCGCAATAATATTCTAATTCTTGAAAAAGAAGAGATGAATAAAAAATTGCAAAATGCTTTACTTGAAGTGAGTAAGTTGATGAGTGAAAATATTCACCTTCAAGAAGAGTGTAAAGCAAGAGAGGTTAGAGAACATAACCTTCGGGCTATCATTGCTACGTTCACTAATTCGTCCAAAATAATGGATAAAATGGTGAGCATGCAAAAGCCATCAGGAGATTGAACCGGAATCGGTTATGACTCCACATGTTCTCAAACCCCTCCAAATCTGACTAATTTTGCTACTACTTTAAATAATAAAGTTCAAGTGGTAAAATTTGTCAAAAGTCAGAATAGCACGTTGTGATAAGGACTTGGCTATCATGAGAAAGCAAAGTTGAATGTTGAAAGGCCGAAACAATTCTATACTACGGCAAAGCAACAAAAATTCTTCAAGCAAAGATATGCCAAAGAGTCAAGTGCAAAAAGATTTCATAGAAAAGAGGGAAGCTTTTCTAGAAATAGAGTTGGGAAATTTTATCCCACTCAAAAGGATTGGTTGTATGATAGATTTAATGCTTTTTATAGACCAAAGCAACAATTCTCTTCCCAGGTGCCAAAATATAAAAATGTTTTTCAAAATCCAGCGCCAAAAATGTTTTCTAAAGTGAGTTATGATTATCGTGTTTCAAATGGTTACAAATCGCCTTATCTTAATTCAATAAGATCTAGGTGGGTTTGGTTACCAAAAATCAGTAATAGTAAAGGAACCAAGCAAGTATGGGTACCTAGAGTTAATTAATCTTTTTTGCAGGATGTTTGGTACATTGATAGTGGTTGCTCACGCCACATGACTAGAAATAAATCATATCTAGTGAATTTCAAAGGAATCGATGGACCAAAATTTATATTCGGAGGAAATCAAAATTATGAAATTACAAAAGGAGTTGGCACAATCAAGAAAAATGACTTAAAGATTGAAGATGTTTCATTTGTAGAAGGCTTGAAATTCAATTTGTTGAGCACTAGTCAATTTTGTGATAAAGGCTATCTTGTGGAATTTTCTAAAGATAAATGCATAATAAAAAATGAGCTCACAAATGAAGTTGTGCTCTCTGCGAAAAGGAAAAAGAACATGTATGTTGTTGATTGGAGTACAAGCAAAGATTCAGTGTGCTTAATGGCGAGGAATTCGAATGAAGCAAATTGGGAATGGCACAGAAAGCTCAACCACTTAAACTTCAAGACTATCAATCAACTTGCGAAGAAGAATCTAGTTGAAGGCTTACCGGATATTATCTTCAAGAAGGACCAAGTCTGTGATGCATGCCAACGCGGAAAGCAAATAAAATCATCATTCAAATCAAAGACGCACGAGTAAATGCCAAGACCGCTAAGCTTACTACACATGGACTTATTTGGACCGGTTGATCCAATAAGTGTAAGTGGTAAGAAATATACACTCGTTGTTATTGATGATTTTTCCAGGTACACATGGACCGTGTTTCTCAAGAAGAAAAATGAAGTTGAGCAAGTTCTAGCGAAGCTGTTGAAGCAACTCCAAAATGAGAAAGAATTGCAAATATCAAAAATACGAACGGATCACAGAACCGAATTCGTGAATGGCGTTATACAAGCTTTTTGCATTTCACAAGGAATTCCTCATCAATTATCTGCCGCAAGATCACCGCAACAAAACGGTGTTGCCGAAAGAAGAAATCGGACGCTCAAAGAAGCCGCACGAGTGATGATAAGTACAACCGTTCTCTCGAAACGATATTGGGCGGAAGCTATCAATACTGCTTGCTACACAAAATCAAAGCATGATTCATAAGCAGTACAAGAAGACGCCATACAAGCTATATAAAGGGAGAAAACCAAATATTGGATATTTTTGGATGCAAATGCTTTATTCATATTAATGATAAATTGCATCTAAAAGCTTTTGATGAGCGCGCGGATGAAGGAATTTTTCTAGGATATTCGACTACGAGCGAGGCGTTCAGAGTTTTGAATAAAAGAACAATGGTGGTTGAAGAATCCATACACGTTGCTTTCGATGAAAAATCACAAATCAATAATGGTGCACTGGACGAAGAAATTGAACAAAATGGTAACAAGTGTCGTATTGATTTTTGTGATACTAATGATACGTGTGAAGATGATGTTTTGCAGGGAATGGATGAGTTGGAAATTAATTCTCTAGGAAATCCCATCCATCATCCAGAAGAAGCTGGAAATTCTTTTAAAAATAATTTTGGAGGTGAAGCTACACGTGAAAATAGAAATGCAGTACGGGTTGAAGTTGGTGATCCAGTTGGCGATCAAGTTAGAAGTGAAGTTGGTGGCGAAGTTCAAGAAGAATTAAATGGAGAAATTCTAACTAACACTGCCAGTTCACAATAAATGGATCCACCCAGTACTATGTACCCATTTGAACCAAATTTAAGATGGCTCAAAAATCACCCTCCAGAATTAATTATTGGGAATGTACGTGAAGGCGTGAAAACGAGATCATCTATTATGGAAGCATTGTTCACGTGCTATCTATCTCAAATTGAAACAAAAGAAGTGGACGGAACTCTTAATGATCCGAATTGGATAGATGCTATGCAAGAAGAGCTCGATCAATTCAAAAGAAATGACGTTTGGGAACTTGTTCCAAGACCGGCGAACCACAATGTTGTAAGAACCAAATGGGTCTTCCGGAACAAAGCAAATGAAGAAGGCGTGATTGTTAGGAATAAAGCAAGGCTCGTTGCAAAAGGATACTCTCAAGAAGAATGAATAGATTTTGATGAAACCTTTGCACCGGTAACAAGACTCGAAGCAATAAGAATTTTCGTAGCCTACGCCGCACACAAAGATTTCACTGTTTATCAAATGGACGTGAAAAGCGCATTCTTGAATGGACAACTCGAAGAAGAAGTTATGTCGAACAACCCCCAGGTTTTGAGGTAAAAAGCGAAGGTGATAAAGTCTACAAACTTAAAAAGGCATTGTATGGGTTGAAACAAGCACCTAGAGCTTGGTATGATACCTTGCCAATGTTCTTAATAAGCTGTGGATTCACCAAAGGCCTTGTTAACAAAACTCTATTTAGAATTCAGGATGGTAATCATATTTTATTAGTGCAAATCTATGTTGATGATATTATTTTTGGAAGCACTAGCAATTCTTTGTGTGAGAAAATTTCAAAACTTATGCAGAACAAGTTTGAAATGAGCATGATGGGTGAATTGAATTACTTCTTGGGCTTACAAGTCAAACAATTAAAAGAAGGAATATTCATCAATCAAGCAAAGTACACCCGCGACTTGATAAAGAAGATTGGCTTTGATGGAAAATCATCGATCAAAATTCCAATGAGCACATCATTAAGGCTAGACAAAGATGAAGATGGAAAGGAGTCTATCAAACAAAATATAGAGGAATGATTGGTTCTCTTCTATATCTTACTGCAAGCAGGCCGGACATTTCTTATGCTATGGGAGTGTGTGCAAGATTCCAAGCAAATCCAAAAGAAAGCCACCTCACCGCAACAAAGAAGATCATAAGATATCTGAAAGGCACAATCAATGTAGGATTGTGATATCCTAAAGGTACAGATTTTACTCTAACGGGTTTTTCAGATGCGGAATTTTCAAGTTGCAAAATAGACAGAAAAAACACTTCCGGGACATTCCAGTTCTTGGGGGGAAGCCTTGTTTCTTTGTTCAGTAAAAAGCAAAATTCCATCGCAACTAGTACCGCCGAGGCCGAATATATTGCTGTAGGAGTTGTTGTGCGCAAATTTTGTGGATGAAGCAACAATTGAAGGATTACGGAGTTAATTGTGATGATGTTAGTATTTATTGTGATAATACTAGTGCAATCGCTATCACTCACAATCCAGTGCTTCACTCAAGAACCAAACATATCGACATTTGACATCATTTCGTAAGGGATCACGTTGAAAAGAAAAATCTAAAGATCAAATATATCCCTACGGAAAATCAAGTTGCTGATATTCTCACGAAGCCTTTGTGCGAAATGAGATTTTCTACCTTAAGGCAAGAATTGGGAATGATCAAAATGAGCTAAGTATCACTGGACTTAATCTCTCAATTTAAATTGATACATGTGCTCAAAATACATTGTTTTACGTGATTGCATGCATATATTTATTCGAAATTTTGTGTAATAAAATTGCAATATGTGTTAGGAATCTATTTGTGTATTTGCATGTGTTATTTAACGTGAATTTATATGCCATGCAAATTAATTTGATAAAATGTGCAATTTGTGATTATTTGACAATTTGTTTAGAATTGCATGGTCAATCTGTTTCTGTCTGGGACCAACAATTGATTAATTTAAAATTGCATGTTCAATGTGCGTATAGCATAATATATATGTTGCGTGCTTATGTGATAAAGATGTTTTAGAAATCTGAGCTGAAAGTTAAATTTTGTTAGTTTCTAAAATGTTTTAGAATTTGATTTGTGTGCAAAATTATGTGAAGATGTTTCTAAATATAATTTTGGAAAATGTGTGATAATCTTGTTAATTTCCAAAATGTGTTTGTTTTGATTGGGAAATTGCCGTGTGGTAATAAATATATACGGTTATGTGTGATTGATTATTTATGGATGATTTTTGATACAAACAAGATGTTTGAGTGTGATTATATATGTGGTACACGTTTTTTAGAAGGAAATCAGGAGATAAGGAGGAAAATCAGAGTTTAATAGGGAATCAAACCTCCACCCATAAACTCCTACCCATAATAAACCTCCACCCAACCTAAACCTCCCCCCACAATCCTCTCCTAAATCGAAATCCTTCCCTAACCGATATACTCTCTCAAATTGTCACCCCAATCCTCTTTAACTCTCCTAGAAACCGCTACCCATCAAATACACCGCCTTCTCGACCAATGAAGAGTCATGCAAGCATTCATCACACCTTTTGAAACCAAGCGTCGGCTAAACCCAAAGGAAACCTTTCAACCCCTCCATCATTAGTTCACATGATTCTAGCACCTTCCTAGGCCTATAAATTTGGACCTGAAGCAAACAAGTCTGTGTGGAGATTTCTTTTGTTTATATCTAATTTTGCAGGTTTCGATGACTCCGAAGAATCAAGAAAAGAGAAGATTTTACAGGAGAGTGGCCGAGCAAGCAAGACAAGAGATGCTGAGAGCTCGACGTGCTGCAAATGAAGGACATGAAGTTGGAGACACACCTAGCGATCCTCTCATCCTATTCTCTAAAGAAGAGGGAATGACAACCACCAACCAAGGATCAAGTTCAAAAAGGTTAAGAAGTCTTAGCAGTGCAGCCGCGACGCTCAACAGCATCACCCCTGTCATCTCGACCTCAAACCCGCAGCTTTAAGCGATCCGCTCGACCTGCAACGGAACCCGGATTAGTCTTTGCTTCGAAATCAAGTTCTCCGTCTCCACCGCATACTGACTTTGAGGCTAATCACGGCGCTAGCTTCTCTACCAATGAAGCCTGAATATGTTGTGTGATCTGGAAATGTTATCTCTCTCGCTCTCTCTCTCCCTAAGAAGGAGATAAAAAAATGGTTATTTTTGTTACTGATTCTCTCTATCTCTTTCTCCTAAAAATGAAAAATCCACAAGGCTTATAAAAAGAACAAATGTTTCGTAGCCAAGAAGATACACAAAAAAAAAAAAAAAAGAGAAAAATATATGAATAAAAACAAAAAGAAATAAATTTAAAAAATATGGCTACAAGAAGGGATAAAAGAAGAAAAGAATTAAGAGGAGAATTGTCAGAAGAAGTAAGAGGTGAAGTACCAGTTGAAGTTGCAGTAGAAGTTGCTACTGAGAGTAGACAACCAAACAGAGAGGAATCATCTAGTGTATTGGCAGTGCACAATACCGAGTCCACCATGCCTATTGTGGACCACTCTCTAGAAAATGAGAATTTATTTGCAGACACCTGTACCAGAATAGAAGTTTTAGAGATTGGTGATCTGAATCAAGAAGTTGAATCACCTGAAGAAGAAGAAGAAGAAGAAATGCAACTCGTTGATACACCCGTTCTAACAGATCCGAGAAAATGTCTATTCGGATCTCCTCAAAATATTGTGCAGATAAATGATCAAGAAGATGACATATTTATATCTTTATTTGCCAAAGTTGCCGAATCCAGTGATGTTGTTTGTCAAACCATTGGAGAGAAGTTGGCTGATCAAAATCAAATGATAGAACAATAACACACGGATACCCGAGTCAATCTGAAAGAACTCATGGAGTATCAACACAGTTTGAAGACTCAGATTGACAAAGCTGAAAGAATCTTGAAAGTAGAAGTGACAAAAGGATTGCTTGAAGTGATCCAACTTATGAAGAATGAACGTGAAGCAGCCGAAAACATTCACAACGAATGTCACTTTAGACAGATCAAAGATATTCAAGATCAAGAAAGCCGAATCAACAAACTTGAAGTTGAACTAACAGTTGCAACAAACAAGCTGGATAACGTACAAGTTGTCTATTGAAACACACAATGGTATTGAAACTGTAAAGACGAACCAAGACATAGATTCTAAGACCCTTGCATTTTTGGTTGATAACGCCAAAAGGGGGGAAGAAATTCTCAGTCACTTGGCTTTGCAACAACAAGAGTTTATTCTTGGAAGTCAACAACAGCCAGTAACATCGACCCAAGGGGTCGAGGCCGAAGTCGCGGACAATCTCCACAACAACCATCTCAGATTGGTTTTGCTCAGTTCGCAAGTCCTAGTCTTGCTACGAGTACATCAAAGGTTGCTGAATCTCGTGGCTGGTTTGAATGCTCAAAAGGTCCCGCCACTTAGACAATATGGACTAAGGAAAATCTACCAAGCATGATCAAGAAATGGCCTGCAGCCGATCAAGCCCAATGGATCTCGGACAAGAACAAAGAAGAAGAAGCCAAAAGGAAACGAACTGAGATGTGGTATGAACTAAGAGATTTTACAGGAAACATTGGCATGAATCTTGGAGATGAAAGAAACTTCGAAGAATGTGTTGTATGGTGGGAAGTTGGAGTTCTTCCGGGCACCAATATTAGAGAAGCTTTTGGATACTACATGGCTGGGCAAGTTACAAAGAGATTTCAGAATGCGAAGTTGAAAGATGATATCTTCAAGCTAAGAGAACATGTCAAGGAAATTTTGAAGAAAGACATGGCTGTGAAGAAACCCCGAAGGTAATCTGGATATTCTCTTAAGCTGATGTTTTTGCTATTTTCAAACCTCTGTTGCGTTTTTCTCTAAATATTCGAAATATCTCAATAATAATTTCACATGGTCTATTCTGAGTTTAGAATTCTATTTGTCTTTTGCAATTGGACCATCGTGAATTAAAAAGACATGAAATGTCAAACGCACATTAAAATTAAAATTGATCAAGAAAAATAATTCAAGATGCGTTTAGGAACTTGTCTAAAAATTAATTCACAAGTTGCTTTTGGTTGTGTCTAAAAAACCTTTTGTTAAACTCATCTTGGCTTTGTCAAATAAAATTGAGCAAAATGATTATTTTTCAAAGACTTAAAGCCAATGACTGAGTATAGGTTTTGACATTATCAAAAGGGGGGAAATTGATAGAAATAAAGTGTAATGGTTTTTATATGCCAAATTTGTATTTGTAGAACCCCCAATTATATTTATATGTCTAGTAGAGTCTTAGACCATGATAGGGAAATTATTTAGTTTGCAAAAGAGAAAAACAGAGGAAGATGCATGAAAACAGAAGAAGAAGAAGATATCAAGCCGAAAATCAAGAATTTGTCTGGTGAAAATGACAAATTGAAGATGAAGATGAATAATATGAAATTCACGTCGATGCTACTAAAAAGGAATTCCCAGGGGAATTTTCGTTGAAGAAAATTAAGATTGAAAGATTGCATGAATTTGACATGAAGATCAAGCATCTATGGACAGAAAAGAGTACATCAAAGAAGATTGGAGATATAACAAATTGATCGTACGGACGAGTTGGGAGATGCCCGATGTATTATATGTAATTGCTCAAGTTTGAATCTGACTATCTACAAGTATGCAAGGTAAAATTTGAGAAGCCAAATCTGAAACATGAGAACACCCAGACGTGAGAAGGAAAAATACTTGTCTAACTAGTATGGGATTAAATTGAAGAATATTTCTTGAAGTATTTAAATCCCAAGAACCCACTACAGAGCTGATCATAGAAGCCGTTCTACATGAAACAAAAGTTGAAGCTCTACAAACGGCTAGATTATCTTTCTGACACCTTTTGAGAAGCCAAATCTGAAACATGAGAACACCCAGGCGTGAGAATGAAGAAATTCTCAGAAGGAAAAACTACTAGTCTAACTAGTATGAGATTAAATTGAAGAATACTTTTTGAAGTATTTAAATCCCAAGAACCCACTACAGAGCTGATTAGAGAAGTCGTTCTACATAAAACAAGTTTGGGAACTCATTTGCATGAAGTTGAAGCTCTACAAACGACTAGATTATCTTTCTGACACCTTGCCAGAAGATAAGATAAGATCTTTTACAAAAGATACAAGAACTCAAAAATGAGATCGTCTCTTTCCAACGAGCAGATTCTCATTACCAGCTATATAAGGATGAAGATATGAAGACTTGAAGAAGAGAGCTAAGAAAGAGCAAGAACACGAACTCACGAACAAGAGCTTAGAAAGAGCAAGAGTTTCAATTGGTACAGAGCATACGAAAAAAAATCTTCAAGTGAGAAAAGAAAAAGAACTCAGAGAGCTTAAAAGAGAAAAATTCAGAGAGTTCTAAAAGCAGAGCTAAACAGAGCATAAAATCAAGTGCTACTGTAACACCCCAGATTTTCAGGATATTTAAAACTTATAAAATAAAGGTGAAATCTCATTAAATCCCAAAACATAACACAAGAGTATGGGGTGCTATGCCACACCTGAGCTAGAGAACTCAGGTGCACAGGCTAACTAACTAATATCCTCAAATAGTATCAATACTAAATCATGGCACGCAGGCCGAAGGGGAAAAACTATCTAAGCTACGTCCAAGCTTCTAGCGCGCTCCAGTGGTCTACTCGTCTGTGCCTGAAAGCCAAATATATCTGTTCAGCGAGAGATGCTGGTAACCCACTCCAACGCGTTGAAATACAATACATATAGATATATATATATATATATATATATATATATATATATATATATATATATATATATATATATATAGGGTCAGGTTCCTGTGAGGTCAGGTCTTCCCGTGCGGTCAGTGCGGCATACACCATTAGGTATGTAAAAATGCACCACACAGTGTTCGAAAATACACCATTATGTGTGGTGTATTTTTTTTTTTGTGGTGTATTTTTGACATTTCATTCTGGTGTATTTTCGAACACTGTATGGTGCATTTATACATACCTAATGGTGTATGCCGCACTGACCACACGGGAAGACATGACCTCACATGAACCAAAATCTATATATATATATAGATATATGAAAAGTCATTTTGAACATGAGGATATCTCCTGCGAACTCTAGCTTTTAAAAACAGGGATAGACTCAACAGATAGGGCTAAGCACAGACAGCAGTTATACCGAGCATATACAGTTTACAATAGGCAAGACAGATAAGATAAGAACAATTAATAATCATAACCCAACATATACAATCCCTGGTATAAATCTCATAGTCTCATCCCCAAGATACTCATAACAACAACTCATCCATACTTCATCACATAGCACACTTTGTTGGCGCCACAGGACCAATCGCATGCCCATACATGAGGGTCAGCGCATATAGCTCTGACACGGCCCCGCAGCACCCTGCCCAATCTCACAGCACAGAGGGGTCGATCGCAACCGACCAATGAGCCGCAGCTCTATATAATATTTATATACCTGACCGGTCTCTGCCAGCCTGGTTAACAGTTGGGATGGTTCTCAACCCATACAACTGCCCGTATAGTGGACCTCTGTCCTATATAATATTTATATACATGACCGGTCTCTACCAGCCTGGTTAACAGTTGGGATGGTTCTCAACCTATTCAATTGCCCGTATAGTGGATCTTAGTCCTATATAATATTTATATACCTGACCGGTCTCTACCAGCCTGGTTAACAGCGGTATGGTTCTCAACCCACCCGACTGCCCGTATAGCCCGATTGATCTCAACCAAGTCGGGGTAACATGCACACATAATATATAGAAAGCACATGCAACCCATATTAACACATTGGGGAGGGGGAGAAAACGTATAACAAAACCTATGCGTGATCCTTCACATACTAAGAATAGTCCTAAGGGGTTCATACTTCTTTCACCTAGGTCAACGGGGTACCAATTCAACTAGCATGCAATATACAAGACTCATACGACCTACGAACGGTACTCGAAAATCAAACTAAACATAGGCACGATAGACGGAGTCCATTGGGACACCACGGGGGTCGGGGGAACATCAAACGGGGAAGCCAAAATCACCAATTGGGGTGCAAACCAGCGGGTTGTCGGTGGGTGAGGGTTCACCCGCCGGCTGCCCGCCGGCGGCAGCCATTCCGGGCAGCGGGTGCCCGGCGGGCAGCTGCCCGCCCGCCGGCTGCCCGCTGCCGGCGTTGCCCAAGAAGGCCGCGGGGAGGTGGCGGGTCCCCTACCCCCACTGACTCTTTTCATCAAGAAACGCCCCGGGAACCTTTGTGGAACCCGAAGCCATGTTTGGACGCTTTCAAACGCAATTGATAACACACGTAGACAATTAACGGATCAAAATCAGGAAACAAACGGCACATAACCTATCATGCTTTTCTAAACATAATAAACACCCAATCATGCGAATTCCCACCCAATATACCAAGAATAATTCCATACGATTTAACCTAGGGTTCTAATCACTTTTATGCCAACAAGAATACGATTCGTCTTCTAATTACAAGATTCGGTACAAATAACACATAAGCATCAAGAACGCCATACAATTATCAAGAACAACATATAATCATCAAGAACTCCACGTAATCATTAAGAACAGCATAATTATCAAGAATCTCCCGATACCAAGATCACCCATGGAATTATCCCATCAATCATCAATAATAACATCACAAATCATCAATACACAATAATATGGGGAAATCCTACGGGGGAAATCATATCTATGAAAATAGGTTTTGTTGAGACATGGGTTACCTCTTAGCCTTAATTAATTCCTTGGCTATGAAGGGTCTTTCTTTAAGCTTTCTTGCTTTCTTGATTTCTTCTAAGGGGATTCTTGGAGCTCTTTGGTGGTGGAACGTTTATTGTGGTGGGGGGGGGGGGGGTGGGGTTTCAAGGTGCCTCTTAAGCCCCCTATTTATATATTAAGGAGTCTTAGTTAGGAACTAATATTATAGGCTTGCTAATTCTATTTCTTTTGGAACTAAGGATTGGGTTTAGGGATAAGGGCCCGTGGACTATGGTGGGCCTTTCCTAATTAATTATTGTGATTTAATTCTTTCTTTTGGGTAATTGATTAAATGATTTAATTGATTTTAGGGATCGTAACACGGGGTGTTACACTCTCCCCCCCTTACGAGGGGCTTCGTCCCCGAAGCCCGGTATGTTAATCCATTCTTTCACCCCTAGGCATCCCGCGTCTTGGCCTCCCGGTTAGGAATGTGGCCCCACGTTTTGCCTTAGCTGGGGTAGACTGGATTTCAGGTGGTGTTTGTGATAGAAGGGTTTTAGGTCTACCTCGGTTTCCTGCTCCTGAGCTGGACGGCCCGCGAGTGCCCAAGGTGGCCTCGATTGCTGCCAACCTCTGATCTAGCGCGCGTGTCGTACGGATCAAGGATGAGAACCCTTCCTCCATGATTTGGCTTTGTCGGTTGAGTTGCGCGAGTATGCGCTCATTGATCGAGTTCTCATTTTTCTCCTTGGGATCCCCCCTTGATCGTGGGTGTAACGGTGGTCCGGGCTCGTCGTCCTCCTCCCGGTCCTCATTTTCCCCCGGGATCTCACAATCTTGCATTGCCCGCTTGAGTTTCTTGTTGGAAATGTCTAATTGGTCGACCAATTCTCTTCGTTCCTCCTCGGGTTTTTGGCAAATTTCCTCGATGGTGAGGTAGTGTCCCCCTTCGGTGTAGTAGATGTCGTTGCGGCGGAGATTCTGGGCGTTAAAGATCATGCCGTTTGCGGTTTTAACCTCGGTGTGGCTTAGGTCCACCCCCTTTTTCTCCATGATCCAACTTAGGATCATCCCGTAGGGTAGGCTAAGTCGGTTGCTTGCTTTGCAAAACTCCACGTGTTTTAGCATGAGGGCCGGCAGGTTGAACTTTATATTGTGTTTCAAGAAGTAGGCAAAGGTGCACTCTAAACTCCCCACGTCCTTGCTTTTATTGTTTGTGGGCAAGGGGCTATCGGTTACAATCATAACCAATATCTTTTGTTCCGCCGATAGCCACTTCCTATTTGGTCGTGTGGCCGTGGTGAATCCGTCTTCTCTCCCGAGTAGGGACCCGAGATAGTCCTTGTACCCCGTGTTTTGGGTATCGATCCACCCCTTTCGGTCATAGCTTGACACACCCGTGGTGGTCAATTTCAAAAGCTTGGCCAAACGGCCTTCGGAAAGTATGATTTCCTTGCCGCGGACCTTGGTGGTGATTTCTAGCTTATCGCCCCGTTTGGTGGCTACAAGATGTTGATAGAATTCTTTTACCAATTCGGGGTACGTATCCCCCTTGATGGTGAGATATGTATCTAAAAGCCCTTGGTGTCTAAGCATATCAACCAATTCCGGAGAAAATTGGTCGGGTTCAAGGGCTTTACCTCCGATCACGGTGTAATCGGCGTTGCTCCACTCCGGGGAGCGGGTTCCGAGGGGCTTTTTCGACATTGTGGAGCTTCTCTTGGTGGAAAATTATCCGGCGAACTTTCCGGTGGTTTTCCGGTGAGTCGGCGATGACACGTTTTCCGGCGAGGTTCCCGGTGGCGCGGTGTTTGCGAGGGAGACGGCGGCTAGGCGGGTTCCGGCGCAGGGCGACGAGGGAGCGATGGCAGGGTGGCGACGTTGGGCAGTGGTGGCAGCGGGTTGCAGCTGGGAGTAGCGTGGGTGATGGTGGGTCGGTCGGCTTAGGCGGCGGCGCGGTGGCGTGGGCGGACGGATGGTGTTCGGCCGGTGGTGGCGTTCGGCTGCGCGTGGTCTGGTGGTTGGCGGTGGTGATTCGTGGGGGTGGTCGAACGAGCGCGAGAGGAAGGAAGGGAAGAGGGAGAGAAAAAGGGTGTGGAAGAAGAAGAAGAAGGGTTTTTGATTTGGGGATTTTTGTGGGTTTAGGGACTTGTAGGGCTTTAAGACGAAAGTGTTCCCTTATGGTTTCAAGAAACACCCTTAGCTTAGTGGTCAAGACCTTGGTCTTGTAAGTGGGAGGTCAAGAGTTCAATTCTCATTGGTAACACTAGGCTCTTTGATGATGGGGCCCTTGTCTTTTCCTTGATGATGGAAACACCCTTAGCTTAGTGGTCAAGACCTTGGTCTTGTAAGTGGGAGGTCAAGAGTTCAATTCTCATTGGTAACACTAGGCTCTTTGATGATGGGGCCCTTGTCTTTTCCTTATTTCGGCTTTTAGTGGTGAGGTTTGGTTAGTTTGTATAGTTTTAGTTCTACCCCCCTCGTAAATAGGACCGAATTTCGAACTAATCCTTTATTTATAATATTTCCAAGTAATTAAGCTAAGTAAGTAGTTCCACTACGAAGGTGATTACAAGGAAATTGCCGACTTATCCTAGACAGAATTCGTTTTCTTGGCTTTCTCCCACGGGGTCTGCGTGGTCCTCGTCTTCTGGGGTTGGGTTTCCTTCCTCGAGATTGTTCTCGTTCCCGAGGTCGGCTTGAGTGCGACTCATGACGAATACTTTCCCAGGAGCACCGTAGTTTCCTTGATGAGATATGCCCCCATGTTGTCCCATGGTGGTAGTGCGTGGTTTCTGGGGTTGGGCGCAATGGAAGGCCTTGTGTCCTTCTTCTCCGCAGTTGAAGCACCGCAAGGGATTGCCCATGCAATCTTTGCCTCTATGGTTCTTGTTGCACTTTGGACAAGGAAAGCTCCTGGTGTTAGCGTCGTTGTTCCCCAGGGGCGGCCTTTGGTTGGTCAGGTTACTCGGTCTTGTATTGGTGTCGTTTCTTGCTCTCTTTACTGGTGGTGCCCCTCCTCCGGGGTTCCTCTTTCGTATCTGCTCTTGGACCCCGCGTTGGAGTAGTTGGATTCGGTAGAGGTTAGCGGCACTGGAGTAGGCCTCGTTGAGAGTCCGAGGTCTGCTTACCACTTAGTGCCTTTTGGTCACCTCGGTGGGGACTAGTTCTGGTGCGAAGCGTGCTAGTTCAAGGAATCGTTTGTGGTATTCCATGACGGTAGATGCCCCTTGTTTCAGATGGAGAAACTCCTCGTACATGGATGCCCTCACGTGTGTTGGATAGAATCGCTCTCGTAGTCGCGTTTTGAGCTGCTCCCAGTTGAACCCCGGTTCTTGTTGGTAAGTGGGACCCTCGTGGATCCACCAGAGATCGGCCTCATGTCTGAAGTAGAACGAGGCTATCTCCACGCGGCGTTCTTCTGGGCATTCCACTAACCTGAGAATTTTGTCAAGGGTTCGGATCCATTCCTCCAGGATCACGGGATCCTCTTCCCCTGAGAACGTGGGTGGTCGCTGGTTAGAGACTTGTCGGGCGAAGTCTGCGTTTGCGCTTGACGGAGGTGGTGGGGGCCTGTCGTGGCGGAGAGCCACGTCGCTCAGTGCTTGGACGACTTGTGTTAGTTGTTGTAGTGTTTGGGTTAGGGGGTCGTGCGCGGCGGGTTCTGGAGTCCTTGATTGTCTTCTGTTGGGTGCCATGTTGTCGTCTTCCTAGGTCAGTGTTTATAAGAACGTTAAATTGGGGCTTGATGTCCCTTTTTGTGATAACGGGGGAAAGTTTTCTCCAAGTAAGGGGGATTATGTGTAGGTTTCACAGTCTCACCACGTGTCCTAAGATTCCTGAATCCTATGTTCCTAAATACTTAGAGTTCGAGCCTGTTGTCCTAAAGTCTGGTCTTAAGAGTCTTGTCCTAGGGTCAACTTAGGCTCTGATACCAACTGTAACACCCCAGATTTTCAGGATATTTAAAACTTATAAAATAAAGGTGAAATCTCATCAAATCCCAAAACATAACACAAGAGTATAGGTTGCTATGCCACACCTGAGCTAGAGAACTCAGGTGCACAGGCTAACTAACTAATATCCTCAAAGAGTATCAATACTAAATCATGGCACGCAGGCCGAAGGGGAAAAACTATCTAAGCTACGTCCAAGCTTCTAGCGCGCTCCAGTGGTCTACTTGTCTGTGCCTGAAAGCCAAATATATCTGTTCAGCGAGAGATGCTGGTAACCCACTCCAACGCGTTGAAATACAATACATATAGATATATATATAGATATATGAAAAGTCATTTTGAACATGAGGATATCTCCTGCGAACTCTAGCTTTTAAAAACAGGGATAGACTCAACAGATAGGGCTAAGCACAGACAGCAGTTATACCGAGCATATACAGTTTACAATAGGCAAGACAGATAAGATAAGCACAATTAATAATCATAACCCAACATATACAATCCCCGGTATAAATCTCATAGTCTCATCCCCAAGATACTCATAACAACAACTCATCCATACTTCATCACATAGCACACTTTGTTGGCGTCACAGGACCAACCGCATGCCCATACATGAGGGTCAGCGCATATAGCTCTGACACGGCCCCGCAGCACCCTGCCCCGTCTCACAGCACGGAGGGGTCGATCACAACCGACCAATGAGCCGCAGCTCTATATAATATTTATATACCTGACCGGTCTCTACCAGCCTGGTTAACAGTTGGGATGGTTCTCAACCCATTCAACTGCCCGTATAGTGGACCTCTGTCCTATATAATATTTATATACCTGACCGGTCTCTACCAGCCTGGTTAACAGTTGGGATGGTTCTCAACCCATTCAACTGCCCGTATAGTGGATCTTAGTCCTATATAATATTTATATACCTGACCGGTCTCTACCAGCCTGGTTATCAGCCGGTATGGTTCTCAGCCCACCCGACTGCCCGTATAGCCTGATTGATCTCAACCAAGTCGGGGTAACATGCACACATAACATATAGCAAGCACATGCAACCCATATTAACACATTGGGAAGGGGGAGAAAACGTATCACAAAACCTATGCGTGATCCTTCACATACTAAGAATAGTCCTAAGGGGTTCATACTTCTTTCACCTAGGTCAACGGGGTACCAGTTCAACTAGCATGCAATATACAAGACTCATACGACCTACGAACGGTACCCGAAAATCAAACTAGACATAGGCACGATTGACGGAGTTCGTTGGGACACCACGGGGGTCGGGGGAACATCAAACGGGGAAGCCAAAATCCCCAATTGGGGTGCAAACTAGCGGGTTGTCGGTGGGTGAGGGTTCACCCGCCGGCGGCAGCCATTCCGGGCAGCGGGTGCCCGGCGGGCAGCTGCCCGCCCGCCGGCCGCCCGCTGCCGGCGTTGCCCAAGAAGGCCGCGGGGAGGTGGCGGGTCCCCTACCCCCACTGACTCTTTTCATCAAGAAACGCCCCGGGAACCTTTGTGGAACCCGAAACCATGTTTGGACGCTTTCAAACGCAATTGATAACACACGTAGACAATTAACAGATCAAAATCAGGAAACAAACGGCACATAACCTATCATGCTTTTCTAAACATAATAAACACCCAATCATGCGAATTCCCACCCAATATACCAAGAATAATTCCATACGATTTAACCTAGGGTTCTAATCACTTTTATGCCAACAAGAATACGATTCGTCTTCTAATTACAAGATTCGGTACAAATAACACATAAGCATCAAGAACGCCATACAATTATCAAGAACAACATATAATCATCAAGAACTCCACGTAATCATTAAGAACACCATAATTATCAAGAATCTCCTGATACCAAGATCACCCATGGAATTATCCCATCAATCATCAATAATAACATCACAAATCATCAATACACAATAATATGGGGAAATCCTACGGGGGAAATCATATCTATGAAAATAGGTTTTGTTGAGACATGGGTTACCTCTTAGCCTTAATTAATTCCTTGGCTATGAAGGGTCTTTCTTTAAGCTTTCTTGCTTTCTTGATTTCTTCTAAGGGGATTCTTGGAGCTCTTTGGTGGTGGAACGTTTATTGTGGTGGGGGGGGTTTCTAGGTGCCTCTTAAGCCCCCTATTTATATATTTAGGAGTCTTAGTTAGGAACTAATATTATAGGCTTGCTAATTCTATTTCTTTTGGAACTAAGGATTGGGTTTAGGGATAAGGGCCCGTGGACTATGGTGGGCCTTTCCTAATTAATTATTGTGATTTAATTCTTTCTTTTGGGTAATTGATTAAATGATTTAATTGATTTTAGGGATCGTAACACGGGGTGTTATAGCTATACTTGATACTTTCAAAGAGAGAAAAACACTCAGAGATACAGAGCTTTCACGAGAAATCACTCAAGGGTGTTATATCTTCATCAACAAGAAACCAGCATCATATTGAAGATCATCTATAGAGTCTCAGAAGTAGGAAGCAAGAAGAAAACTTGTCTTTGAACAAGTGATATTCCTACGGGAGTGTAGGAAGGGAGGAAAGTAGCACGGAGTTGTGAAATCCTGGATTGTCACACGGAGCTGTGAGATCCGAAGCAGCAGAGTTGGAGACACTGGGCGTGATTTGTGTGGGCTTTGTGATAAAAACAATAGATCATGGAAGAGTGTTTCTACCGGAGCATAGAAGACGGGGGAGGGGGGGGGGGAAGTAAAGCGGAGTCATGAAATCCTTGGAAAGTAGCGCTGCCACGTGAAACCCGAAGCAGCAGTGTGGTGTCACTGAGCGTGATTAGTACGGGCTTGGTGATCAAAGCACTAGATCATGGAATTCATTGTATCTTGGAACCAAGAAGTGGTGGATATAGTGAATTGCTCTTGGAGATAAGAGCAAGTGGAGTAGGAGGATTACACCACCTCCGAACCACTATAATTGTCTTGTGTTCTTTACTGCTTTCTTTATATACTTCTCTTTACTTGACACAATCTCACACACACTTATCTTTATTTATTTCCGCTGCGTACCATACTCTAACAATCTAGTTAAGAGTTTTGGTTTCTATGTGCCTTAGCAATTGTTGTGCTGTGCGAAAAAGCTTGGAAGTCTATTCACCCTCCCCCCCCCCCCCCCCTCTAGACTTTCATCTTACCTCTTTTGGGACTAACAGATTGGTGGTTGGATAGGCGGGGAGCATTGCTCCGGAGGGATAAGGTTGATGGTGTATAGGGTGGCCTGGAGGTACAGGTTGGAACTGATATATGGATGGAGATGATAAAGGTTGGAATTTGGTATAAGGTTGGAACATGGACGTATTGTGTTCTTGTTGTTTGTTGTTGTTGCCGTGTCTTGTGGTCATATTTTATGTCATTGTCGTGTCTTGTAGTCATGGTCTGCATGCTTGTATCTTAATGTGTCTTATCGTGTTGAGCCTATTTGTATGTCATATGTCCTCATCCTGATTTTAGGACTATATTTATGTATTCTCAAGTCTCAAAATAGTTTTCTTATATCTATATATATCGTACTCAACGCGTGAGAGTGGGTTACTTAGCATTATTCGCTAACGGTTACTACACCGCATGTTTTTCAGGTACAGATTAGTTGGCTCGTGAGCGCGCTAGACAGAGTTGTGGTTCCTAGCTTAGTTAGTAGTTAGCTTCAGTTTGATGGCCTGTGAGCCATTTTGTATTCAAATGATATTTATGGATTATGATTAGTTAGTTGGTAGCCTGTGCATCTAGGTTCTCTAGCTTATATGTGGCATAGCACCCCTAAACTATTACGCTTAGCTTCCGCTTATTTGGGTATTAATGATAAACTTATTCTTATTTCGTAAGCTTTAATTGTTTTAAAATATGCTGAAAATCAGGGGTGTTACAGCCACGTTTAGCGTTCCAACGCCAATGATTTTGCCTTTGACCCCATCGCCAAAAGTGACTTCACCTTCACTGGTTTTGACATTATTTAGATATTGTGAATTGCCCGTCATGTGACATGAGCAGCCACTGTCGAAATACCATCTTTCTTCTCGTGACACACTTTTGTAATGAAAAGATACATGACATACAAAATCAGCTTTCCTAACCCACACTTGTTTGAGAAATGGTGTGATATTTTTAGAGATATACTTCTCATGCCTTTGGTCTTTGTAAAAATGATAGCATTCTGGCCTTGTATGCCCTCGAACCCTGCAATAATGACAAACGGGATTATAAGTCATATATTTCTGTTTAGGTTGCCTTACTCTAAGGCGTTCTTACTAAGTTGTGCTAGATTCTTGAATATTTTTGTTTTCTATAGTTGCCTTGACAAAGACTGTGTTGTGATTTTTGTCCCCTGTAAATCTCAAACCATACTTTGTGGTGGATTTCCTTCCTGAATCAAGGATTTTATCTAGAGTGGATGTATTATCCATCATCTTGATTCGCCATTTTAGCATTTCCGGCTCCTGTTTCGGCTTTTCTTCTCGTTCAAGACCTGCCTTCATCAATACATCTCTACCAGATACTTGATTTTTATACATATTTTGTGCATTTTCTAACATTTTAACCTTACTAGACAAGGAGCGATTAACTTTTAACAAAATTTCCCATTTTGCATGCAACATCTTATACTCTTGTTCAAACGAATGGGCTGGTAGCTCTTTGTCTTCAGCTGAGGTATACTCCACGGCGTCTGATTCTGAATCGGTTCCAGCTACAGTTGTGAAAGCAACAAAATTTCCTGTAATTTCTAAATCAGATTCAGAGTGGTCTAATTCAGATTCATCATTGCTCCATGTTAACGCAGATGTGGACTTTTTCCTCCTTAGGTATGTAGGACACTTGTCTTGAACATGCCTGTATCCTTCACATTTATAGCAGCGAATTCCTTTGTTCTTTTCTTTTGATTGAGAACTCCTTGAGGATGATCCCCTGTTGTGATTTGAAGCATCGTTTCTTTTTTTATGAGTTTGAACATTATCCTTTTTGGCTTTGTGATTTCCCTTCACGTGAATCATTCCTTTGTTTTACCTGTTTTAAGATTTTAGAAAATTGTTTGGTTAGTTAAACAACAAGATCATCATATGACTCTTCAAAGTGTGAGACACATTCATTTTCTCCAATAGCAAAGGCAATGCTTTTCACTTTTTTGTTGTGATCAGACAACATCGCCAATTCGTAGGTGTAACACTCCGTGTTACGGCCTCTAATCCAAATTAATTATATAATTACTTACCCTTAAAAAGAGAATTAAACCCCCTTAATTAATTAGGAAGGGTCCACCATAGACCATGGACCCTTATCCCTAAACCAAACACTCAGTCCTATAAGGAATAGAATTAGTAAATCCCAACCATTCAGACCTTAATTAGGACTCTTAGATATATATAAGGACATAGGAGGCACCTAGAATTCACACCACAATAGATTCCACCACACAAGAATTCCCCTATCACCAAACGTAGGAGAAATCATGAAGAGGAGATCTTAGAGAAAGAACCTTAGTAGCCAAGGATTCTAATTAAGGCTAAGAGGTAACTCATGTCTCAAGGAAACCTATTTTCCATGCTATAATCTTCTTCTTTGGCTCCTTGATATGCAATTCTATACTCGTGTCTTGATAAGGCTTTTATGATGATTGTGATATGATCTTGATGTTTATGAGATGATCTTATGTGTTGATCTTGATGATCTTGATGAGGATCTTGATAATTGTGTGCTGATCTTGATAATCTTGAAGTTCTTGATTTTAAAGATAAAGTTATGATCTTGTGCTTTAAATATGACTAGAGCCTTAGGTTAAATCGTGGATTTCGTATTGTGATATTCTGGGTATATTTGGGTGGGATTTTGCATGTTCGGGTGTTGATTATGTGTAGAAGTCATGTTAGGATGTATTTAATGTGATTCTTGGTGTTAATCCATTACTTGATTATGTGGTGTCGTCCTTCGTGTTTAAATGTGTCTACACATGGTTTCGGGTTCCACGAAAGATCCCGGGACCAAATTATTACAAAATTGTCAGTGGGGGGTAGGGGAACCCGCCACCTACCCGCTGCCCCAAGTAGGGCCGCCGGCAGCCTGCCCACCGGGCACCCGCTGCCCATTGTGGCGCCGCCGGCGGGTGGTCCTCCACCCGCTGGTTTTCCCAGTGTGGATTGGTGGTTTTCCCCGTTTGATGTTTCCCCGTGTCCCATGGTGTCCCATCGTACCCTGTTTGTCGCGCTTGAGTGTAGTTTGATGTTTCGGGTACCGTTCTTAGGTTAAAAGAGTCTTAGGTATTGCATGCTAGTTGAATTGGTATCCCGTTGGCCTAGGTGAAAGATGTATGCACCCCTTAGGCTTATTCCTAGTATGTGGTTGACCATGCATACGTTTTATTTCTACGTTTTCTCTCTCCCTATGTGCTAATGTGGGTTGCATGTGCTTGCTATGTGTTATGTGTGCATGATACCCCAATTGATTGCGATCAATTAGCTATACGGGCAGTTGGATGGGTTGAGAACCATCGGCTGTTAACCAGGCCGGTTGCGATCGGTCAGGTATATAAATGTATATAGGGATGCGGTCCACCGTTTGGTTGCGATCAAACGTTATAAATGAGCTGCGATTCATAATTTGGCTGCGATAAGAAATACACACTTTTCGGGCTGCGGTCCACCGTTTGATTGCGATCAAACGTTATGATGAGCTGAGGTTCATTGGTTGATTGCGGTACAAGGCAGGGTGCTTAGGGGCCGTGTTAGCGGTATATGCGCTGACCCTCATGTATGGGCATGCGATTGGTCCTGCGGCACCACCAAAGTGTGCTTCTGTGTTGAGATAATGATTGAATACTGATATGTTGATATGGAATAAACTTCTGACCTTAGGGTGTATGCTAGTATCTTTATATGCGAGACTATAACTGATAAATGTGCTTGTCCCTACTTATCGAGTCTATTCTCAGTTTTAAACTAGAGTCTCCTAAGTATATATATCTTCCGGCTTCAAAATAGTTTTCTATATATATATATATATATATATATATATATATATATATATATATATATATACATATATATATATACCTATATTGTATTTTAACGCATTGGAGTGGGTTACCATCATTATTCGCTGAAAAGATATATTTGGCTTTCAGGCACAGATGAATAGCTCAAGAGCTTGCTAGAGAACCTGAAGTTTAGTTAGTTAGTTTACCTATCGGCCTGCGTGCCATGATGATGTAATGACACTGTTTTGAGGATATTTAGATAGTATCTGAGTTCTCCAGCTCAGATGTGGCATAGCACCCCAAACACTTATGTTTAGTAATGCTTTGTTTCCGGATTAATGATAGTATTGTCTTTACTTCATAAGTATTCAAAGTTTTAAATTTTAGGGGTGTTACAGTTGGTATCAGAGCCTAGGTTTGACCCTAGGATAAGATTCTTGAGATAAGACTTGAGGACATTAAGCTTGAACTCTAGGTATTTAGGAACATAGGATTCAGGAAACTTAGGACGCGCGGTGAGATTGTGAGCCTACCTATCATTACATAACTTTCTCCTCACTCTATTCTACACTTAATTTAAAGAACTCCCCCCTACGCTTATCACATCAAGGTAAGGGTGAAACACACTAACTCATCATTACAATAAACATTGGCCCTGTAGACCATCAGCATGGCACCGAACAGAAGGCAATCAAGGACCCCCGAACCCACCACTCATGATCCTCTAGCCGAAAATCTACAGCAGCTGACCCATGTCGCCCAGGCACTGAGCAACGTAGTCCTCCGTAACAACAACCGACCACCACCACCGCCAAACGGAAACTCGGATGTCACTCGACAAGTCTCAAACCATCGACCACCCACCTTCTCGGGGGAAGAGGACCCCAGGATCCTCGAAGAATGAATCCGAACCTTCGAAAAAATCCTCGGGTTAGTGGAATGCCCAGAAGAACGCCGCGTAGAGATAGCCTCATTCTACTTCGAACACGAGGCAGACCTTTGGTGGATCCATGAGGGATCCACTTATAGGCAAGAACCAGGATTCAACTGGGAAAGCCTAAAAATACGGCTGCGAGAACGGTTCTACCCCGCACACGTAAGAGCAAACATGTACGAAGAATTCCTCCACTTAAAACAAGGGATGACCACCGTCACGGAGTACCACAAACGATTCCTCGAGCTGGCCCGTTTCGCACCCGAATTAGTTCCTATGGAGACAACTAAGATAGAGAAATTTGTGCCAGGCCTCAATTTCGAAGCCCGAAAAGCCCTAATCGTGAGCAGACCCCGAACCCTCAACGAAGCTTACACCAGCGCCGCCGACCTCTATCGAATCCAACTGCTACAACGAGGAGTTCAGGAGCAGATCCGAAAAAGGAACATAGGAGGTGGGGCGCCACCTGTAAAAAGGATTAGAAACGACACTAACACGAGGGCAGGCAACCCAGCTGGCCAAGGGCCGCCCCTGAGGAACAACGAAGCAAATGCAAGGCCCTTCCTTTGCCGAAGATGCAACAAGGACCATAGGGGCAAGGAATGCTTAGGAAACCCCTGGCGATGCTTCAACTGCGGAGGAGAGGGACACAAATCCTTCCAGTGCACTCAACCCCCAAACACACAGCCTACAATCATGGGCCAACAAGGTGGCACGAGCAACCAAAGGAGTTACGGTACCTCCGGAAAAGTATTCGTCATGAGTCGCACTCAGGCTAATCTTGAAAACGAAGGCAACTTCGACGAAGAAAACGTGGCCCCAGGAGACGAGGACCCCGCCAATCAATCGGAAGAAAATCAGGGAGAAGAGTTCTGCTTAGGATGATCCGTGGACCCCTGTGAACCACCCTCGTAGTGAAGCCGCTTGTTTAGTATAGTTATTTAGAATTTTTATGAATAAAAGACAAAGTTAATTAAATTAGCATAAAATGGAGGACTAACATCCCCCATAGACCCACAAGTCACAAAATCAACACACAGGCGAAAGTTCAAAAAGGAGGACCGGTCAAAACCCTCACCACTTTGGGTTAAAAGAAGGATAGGAAAAAGATCCAAAAGAATGCACAACAAAGAAAACTAATGTTATCAATGAGAATGGAACCTTAGACCTCTCACATACAAAATCAAAAACTTAACCACTAGGTTATGAGTGTTTCTTAAAATTTTAAGGGAACACTCCCTTCTTAAACCCCTCTAAATCCCTAAAACCCAAAAAATCCCCAAATCAAAAACCCTTCTCCCACACTCTCTCTCTCTCTCTTCCTCTCTCTCTCCCCCTCTCCACGTCGCCGGCACCACCCGAACACCACAGCAGCTCACCCTGCCAGCGGCCGCCACCAACAACCGCCGTCAACCACACGGTCAGCACCACCTCCCGTGTGCCTGCCGTTGCCACCCGCGACACTGCCACCGCCCGTCGCTCGCCCGGCCACACCCCACTGCCGCACACCGCCGCACATCGCCTCCAACCCCGCCTAGGCCTGCCACTCTACTGCCGCCACCCCTAGTCGCCGCTAGAACCGAGCTCCACCGCCACACCCGGAATCTCACCGGAGCATCACCGGAAAAATATCACTTCTTGGAAATATCTCCCAATGCCGAAAAAGCCCATTGGTATCTGAACCCCGGAATGGAACAACGCCGACTGCACGGTGATCGGAGGTAAAGCCCTCGAACCTGACCAATTCTCTCCGGAATTGATCGATATGCTTAACTTCCAAGGGCTTTTAGATACCTATCTCACAATCAAAGGAGATACATATCCCGAGTTGGTAAAGGAATTCTATTGCCACTTGATAGCCACCAACGAGGGGACAGATTGGAAATCACCTCCAAGGTCCGGGGAAAAGAAATTGTCCTCTGCAAGGGCCGCTTGGCCAAACTCCTGAAACTGACCACCACGGGTGTGTCAGACTATGACCGAAAGGCGTGGATCGGTACCTAAGGCATGGGGTACAAGGATTACCTCGGGTACTTACTCGGAAAGGAAGATGGCTTCACCTCGGCCACCCGACCAAACAGGAAATGGCTAACCACCGAACAGAAGTTGCTAGTCATGATTATAACTGACAGCTTGTTGCCCACAAACAACAAGAGCAATGACGTGGGGAGCTTAGAGTGCACCTTTGCCTACTTTCTAAAACACAAGGTCAAGTTCAATCTACCCGCCCTTATGTTGAAACACATGGAATTTTGCAAGTCTAGCAACCGGCTTAGGCTACCCTACGGGATGATCCTAAGTGGGATCATGGAAAGAAAAGGGGTGGACCTAAGCCATACGGAAACCAAACCCGTGAGCAGAATGATTTTCAATGCCTAGAACCTCCGCCGCAACGACATCTACCATATCGGAGAGGGACAATACAACACCCACGAGGAGGTTTGTCTAAAGCCCACGGGAGATCGGCGAGAGTTGGTTGATCAGTTGGAAATCTTCAACATGAAACTGAGACAGGTAATGCAAGAATGTGGGAACAAGAAGAACAAGAGGAACATGAAGAAGATAGAGAGCCTAACCCACCTGCACTCGCACAAGAGATGGGGAACCCGGAAGGCCAAGATGAAAGACCTGTCAATGAGCGCATCCTCCCGCAACTCACCCGGCAAAACCAAATCATGGATGAAGGGTTCTCAACCCTAATCCACACGACGCACTCATTAGATCGGAGAGTGGCGACAATCGAGGCCATGTTAGGCACGTGCGGGGCATCTAGCTCGGGAACAGGAAACCAAGGTAAACCCAAACTTTCCAAACACCACCTCACCAAGCTCCACTCTACCCCCAGCAAAACGACACGTGGAGCCACATTTCCTAATCAGGAGGCCAAAATACGTGACGTCCAGGAGTGAAAGAATGGATCCACGCACCGGCTTCAGGGACGAAGCCTCTTGTAAGGGGGGAGGGTGTAACACCCCGTGTTACGGTCTCTAATCCAAATTAATTATTTAATTACTTACCCTTAAAAAAGTGAATTAAACCCCCTTAATTAATTAGGAAGAGTCCACCATAGACCATGGACCCTTATCCCTAAACCAAACCCTCAGTCCTATAAGGAATAGAATTAGTAAATCCCTACCATTCAGACCCTAATTAGGACTCTTAGATATATATAAGGATATAGGAGGCACCTTGAATTCACACCACAATAGGTTCCACCACACAAGAATTTCCAAGAATTCCCCTATCACCAAACGTAGGAGAAATCATGAAGAGGAGATCTTAGAGAAAGAACCTTAGTAGCCAAGGATTCTAATTAAGGCTAAGAGGTAACCCATGTCTCAACAAAACCTATTTTCTTTACAATAATCGTCTTCTTTGGCTCCTTGATATGCAATTTTATACTCGTGTCTTGATAAGGCTTTTATGATGATTTTGATATGATCTTGATGTTTATGAGATGATCTTATGTGTTGATCTTGATGATCTTGATGAGGATCTTGATAATTGTGTGCTGATCTTGATAATCTTGATGTTCTTGATTTTAAAGATAAAGTTATGATCTTGTGCTTTAAATATGACTAGAGCCCTAGGTTAAATCGTGGATTTTGTATTGTGATATTCTTGGTATATTTGGGTGGGATTTTGCATGTTCGGGTGTTGATTTTGTGTAGAAGTCATGTTAGGATGCATTTAATGTGATTCTTGGTTTTAATCCAATACTTGATTACGTGGTGTCGTCGTTCGTGTTTAAATGTGTCTAGACATGGTTTCGGGTTCCACGAAAGATCCCAGGACCAAATTATTACAAAAGAGTAAGTTGGGGGTAGGGGAACTCGCCACCTACCCGCTGCCCAAGAAGGGCAGTCGGCAGCCTGCCCGCCGGGCACCCGCTGCCCATTGTGGCGCCGCCGGCGGGCAACCGACGGGTGGTCCTACACCCGCCGGCCACCCGCTGGTTTTCCCAGTGTGGATTTGTGGTTTTCCACGTTTGATGTTTCCCTGTGTCCCATGGTGTCCCATCGGACCCCGTTTGTCGTGCCTAAGTCTAGTTTGATGTTTCGGGTACCGTTCATAGGATAAAATCGTCTTAGGTATTGCATGCTAGTTGAATTGGTATCCCGTTGGCCACGCATAAGTTTTATTTATACGTTTTCCCCCTCCCTATGTGCAAATGTGGGTTGCATGTGCTTGCTATGTGTTATGTGTGCATGATACCCCAATTGATTGCGATCAATTGGCTATACGGGCAGTTGGATGGGTTGAGAACCATCGATTATTGACCAAGCCGGTTGCGGTCGGTCAGGTATATAAATGTATATAGGGCTGCGGTCCACCGTTTGGTTGCGATCAAACGTTATAAATGAGCTGCGGTTCATAATCTGGTTGCGATCAGAAATACATACTTTTCGGGCTGCGGTCCACCGTTTGGTTGCTATCAAACGTTATGATGAGCTGCGGTTCATCGGTTGGTTGCGATCAACCCCTTCGTGCTGCGGTACGAGGCAGGGTGCTTTGGGGCCGTGTTAGCGCTATATGCGCTGACCCTCATGTATGGGCATGCGATTGGTCCTGCGACACCACTAAAGTGTGCTTATGTGTTGAGATAATGATTGAATACTGATATGTTGATATGGAATAAACTTGTGACCTTAGGGTGTATGCTAGTATCTTTATATGCGTGATTATAACTGATAAATGTGCTTGTCCCTACTTGACGAGTTTATTCTCAGTTTACTAGAGTATCCTAAGTATATATATCTTCTGGCTTCAAAATGGTTTTCTATATATATATATATATATATATATATATATATATATATATATATATATATATATATATATATATATATATACACCTATATTGTATTTTAACGCGTTGGAGTGGGTTACCAGCATTATTCGCTGAACAGATATATTTGGCTTTCAGGCACAGATGAATAGCTCCGGAGCGTGCTAGAGGACCTGAAGTTTAGTTAGTTAGTTTCCCTATCGACCTGCGTGCCATGATGATGTAATGACATTGTTTTGAGGATATTTAGATAGTATAGCCTGTGCATCTGAGTTCACCAGCTTAGATGTGGCATATAGCACCCCAAACACTTATGTTTAGTAGTGCTCTGTTTTGGGATTAATGATAGTATTGCCTTTACTTCATAAGTATTCAAAGTTTTAAATTTTTGGGGTGTTAAAGTAGGTCTGTAAATTGCCCATCAGTTCGGCCACGAGTTTGTTCTCCCAACCAACATTCTCCTGGATGGCTGTTACCTTCATTCTAAATCGTTGAGGTAGGGACCTAAGAATTTTCTTAACTAGTTTAGGCTGAGGAAATGGTTCACCAAGTACTACAGCACAATAGGCAAGCTCCTGGATTCTTGCATGAAAATCCACTATCGATTCTTCTTCCTTCATTTTAAGATGTTCAAAGTCGGTCCGGACCAGCTGCAACTTAGATTGTTTCACTGAGCTCGTGCCTTCATAAGTGGTTTCAAGTATTTCCCACGCCACTTTGTTGTATCACAACCTACAATAATAGTAAATTGACTCTCATGCATTAGAGAAAAAATTGTATCCAAAGCTTTGTTATTGTAGTTAGCCAATGTCATTTCGACTACTGTCCATTTAGTTTCTGGCTTTAACACAGGTGGAACATTTGCAGTTGCACCAAGCTTAGTTGGGTGATATCATCCAATTAACACAAATCTCCCCACTAACTCACATTGAGCTTTTAGGTGCATTTTTGTGCGAGTTTTCCAATAGGCATAGTTAGCCCTAGTTAACTCTGGTGGCCTGTGTCTATCCATGCTGAAACACTCAATAAACTGGTAGTACGTTCAACACTGTAAAAACAAAAAAAAAAAACAAAAAAAAAAAAAAAAAAAAAAAAAAAAAAAAAAAAAAAAAACCAAAAACTCATGAAAAGAACTTCGTTCCTAAGTTCAAGAAACACAAGGCAACCAGATCTTTGGACTAATAAATTAAGTCTCCGTGTTCAAATACCAATTGAAAATAGTGAATCTTGAAAGTGGGAGAAAACCTATTTAGTTCCTACTTAGTATTTAGAATGACTTAACCAACCGAAATTAGTACTGTATCAGAAACAGAATAAATAGTAAAAACAGTGCAGGAAAAATAAATTGAACCAGGTCACGTAGTTCGGAAAATCACTCCTATGTCTGCGGGACCACACATAGGTGAAACCCAACTCCACTAGATGATCACAGATGATATAAGGTTCAATAGATTCCCATACAACAGTTATGGCCTAATCTTCTATACCAACTAATCATCATCCTCTTCTGAGTTGATATTTCTTCACCCTTCCTGGACCCCTATCAATAGGACTCCCGATACTTGAATAATACCCGATTACAAACTAAACTCAATCTAGACAGACATTTATAATAAATAAGTCTGAAATGATTTAACAAACTTTACACATTAACATAGCATAACAAAGGTTAAAATAGCAGGGCCAATATATTAAATCCTCAGGGAAGTTGGCGTGAAAGTGTATTTTTCAGCTTCATAATCATTGGAGATTTGTCTTCTATTTATACTTGAACACTCTTAAAGATATCTTGCTTACACATCCCTTGAATCATGGAGCAAACACATCCAAATCTTCTCCCTACAATCTCTCAACTTTGCTTGAATAATTAAAGACCAGAAATTCATCCTCAACTTTATACAAGGTTTTCTTACTCCTAAAACGAGATGTTGGCACACTATCGAAGAAAGATATGTACTTGCCCAAACAAGTATAGTTGATGTAGAAAGAGTTCAATCTGAATTTTATATATAAGTTGCACACAATTGTTGGACAAAAATCTACACTTCAAATCCTAATTTTTTTTATTTTTTTTTATTTTTTTTTTTTTGCAAATTGATGAATTTGAATTTGTTTTCCTTCAATTGGCAAATTTAAATTCCTAGCTAGTATAACTAAGAGTGAGCTTGGGAGGATAAGTATTACAAGACAAGAGTGTAACGAACCCTTTCTATAAGGCTTGAAACGCAGCGTTTGATAACCGAGTTGTTAGGGCAGTTAAGCAAAACGCAGCATTTGATGTAGCTTAGTTGTTAGGGCAGTTGTAATTGTGAAAAGACAAGTTTAGCCCTGGTCGTTACTACTTAAACTGCCAAGCTGTAACTGTTGTTCTTGTTGAATGAAGATATCACTTTTCTTTTTCTCTTTTCTCAATAGCAATCGTAACAACTGGTATCAGAGCCGATGACGAACGCACGCAGAGACTTCGACGAAGTAGCAAGGCACATTACTGAGATCCAAGAGCAGATGTAGAACATACAAACTTAGTTTAACGACAGCCAGAAAGCTTAGGTTGAAACCCTGGGGGCCTTCCAGACAGGATTTCAAGCCTTTCAAATGGAGGTCAGACAGTGGATGAGAACCATGGCCGCACCAGGTCCTGCCAATCCACCATCCATAGCACAACATTCGGAGACAGGGAGCACCTCAGCGAACCCCCAATTCAGAGCTGATCGACCATCTATAGGTAATCGGCCACCCCCTAATCACATTGATGTTGCTTCTGGGTTGTATGGGGGAAATGCTCAAGATCAACCTAGGGTTGTGTTGCGTAATAATGAAGATTACTTAAGGGTTCCTAGACCTAGAATTGAGTTTCTCGAGTTTGATAGCTCAAACCCTAGAGGTTGGGTTAGGAGGTGTAACAAATTCTTTCTCTTGTATCGTATTCCTGAAGAATTGAAAATGGAATATGTCTCTTTTTTCATTAAAGGGGGTATTGATGCTTGGTTTGAAGGCTATGTGCTGGACGATAGGGAGAGAATATTCTGGGATGAATTTGCAGATGATGTGTGTAGAATGTGTGGAAGAAGAGTTTAATATGTTAAGACAAACTAGGAGTATGGAAGAATATAATAACAGATATGATGAGCTTAGAATTCAAATGTTGATGGCACATCCCACACTGACAGAAATGTATTTCATCAAGAATTACATCAGTGGGTTAAAGAGTCACATAAGATGCCTTGTTAAAACCACCAACCCACTTTCCCTAATGGATACATATGTGTATGCTAGACAGTTTGAAGAAGGGTTGATGGGAACTGAATGGTCTAACAGAGGTGGGGTAACCAATACTCACACACCAGCTTCTGTTAGTGGGAACAGAAGGCAACCTACAGTCCAACTAAGTCAGGCAGAAATGGAAAAGCTAAAGGAACAGAAGTTATACTTCTATTGAAGAGAAAAATGGCAACATGGCCATAAATGTAGACCTAAGTCATTCAATGTGATGACAGGCCTAGAGGGGGTCCAGCTTGATCAAGGGGAGATAGAGGAAAATCTGGAAACAGAGAACAGTTTTGAAGAGAAAGAAGGGCTTGCTGAGGTTTCTCTCTTAGCCATGCTAGGAGGGGAAGGATTGAGCACAATCAAAATATTGGGCAAAGTGGGGAAGAAGAAATTGGTCATTCTGGTAGACACATGCAGCACACATAGTTTCTTGGATCCTGCAGTGGTTCAAGGGCTTAAATCTCACATTTACAAAACTAACCCCCTTTATGTGACAGTAGCCAATGGCCAAACCTTGATGTGTGATGAGGCATGCAGTGAGTTTTCTTGGATAGTACAAGAAGAAGAGTTCCAGAGAGATTTGAGATTGTTAAGAATGGGAGGGTGTGATATGGTTTTGGGCATGGACTGGCTTGATCAATTCTCCCCCCATTCAACTGCACACCAGACCCTTGGGAATAACATTCATTAAAGAAGGAAAGGAGGTTACACTAGAAGGAATTTCTAGTAGAATGAACCTTAAGGAAGCCACCACAAAAGAGAAAGCTAATTGGTCTAAGAAAGGAGCATTGGGGTTCTTGATTTATTGTTGTAATTCAGAACAGAAACCAGCTGGACTGACTTGATCCTACAATGCTATAGAGTCTTCCTAGGCATCTAAAGTAACTATGAACACTGTAGTGGAAGAGTTGCTGAGACAATTTGTTGATATCTTCTAAGAGCCACAAGGATTACCTCCTTCCAGAAGGCATGACCATTCCATTCCCTTGGTGGCCAATGCAAACCCTGTCAATTTGAAAGCCTATAGATATACTCATGATCAGAAAAATATTATTGAAAAGATGATTGCAGAAATGCTACAAGCAGGAATTGTATGCCCAAGTACATCACCATTTGCATCCCCAGTGCTACTGGTGCCCAAAAAAGATAGATCATGGAGGTTTTGCATAGACTATAGAGCCTTGAACAAGATGACAATCAAGAACAAGTATCCTATTCCTCTTGTAGAAGATCTATTCTCAGAACTAGCAGGCTCCACATACTTCTCAAAGATTGATCTAAGAGCTGGGTACCACCAAATTAGAATGAAGGAAGGGGAGGAGTTTAAGACTGCCTTCAAGACAAACCAAGGCCTAAATAAATTCAGGGTTATGCCATTTGGGCTCACCAATGCCCCAGCATCCTTTCAAGCACTGATGAATGAGGTATTTCTGCCACACCTAAGGAAATTCATTCTTGTGTTTTTTTATGATATATTAGTATACAGCCCATGTTTGGATACCCATCTGGAACATCTTGCCATCACCTTGCAACTACTAAGGGTAAACCAGTTGTTTGCCAAGAGAAGCAAGTGTTTCTTTGCTCAAAAACAGGTGGAATACTTGGGGCACATTATGACAGGAGAAGGGATGGCCACTGACCCTTTCAAGATAGAGGCTGTGATGTCTTGGCCTAAACCTTCCACTATCAAGGCATTAAGAGGGTTTCTTGGCCTCACTGGCTACTATAGAAGATTCATAAGTGGATATGGAGCCATAGGCAGACCCTTAACAGACATGCTGAAAAAGAATGGATTCTCTTGGACCAAGGGGGCACAATTGGCTTTTGAACAGTTGAAGACAGCCATGTGGTCAGCTCCAGTCTTAACCATGCCCAATTTTGAGAAAGAGTTTGCAATTGAAGCTGATGCATCTTGCAGAGGGATTGGGGCCATACTAATGCAGGAAGGCAAGCCAATATCATATTACAGCAAGGGGCTAGGGCCTAAACATGCAGCCTGGTCTATCTATGAGAAGGAATACTTGGCTTTCTTAAATGCAGTGGAGAAGTGGAGACCTTACCTGCAAGGGAGGCACTTCAGTATTCAAACTGATCATCAAAGTTTGAAATATCTACTAGAACAAAATATCACTACAGTCCTTCAGCAAAGGGGACTGACTAAGCTGTTGGGGTTGGACTACTCCATCACTTATAAGAAAGGGAAGGATAATTCAGCAGCTGATGCCCTATCTAGAAAAGAAGAAGTGGGGAAGTGTAATGCCCTATCCAGCTTTAAACCCCTATAGATAGAAGAAGTGTTGCAAAGTTACAAGAATGACAACTGGATACAAGAGAAAATGGCTGCATTAATGCTGGATCCCCATTCTGTGCCTGCCATGAGCATGGAAAATGGGCTATTAAAACACAAAGGCAGGTTGGTGATTGGAGATCAGGATGATCTGAGAGAGAAACTAATCACTGAATTCCATACTACTGCAGTGGGAGGTCATTCTGGAACCCAGGTGACTTACACTAGACTGAGAGCAGTCTTCTATTGGAAGGGAATGAAGAGGCAAGTCAAGCAATTTGTGAGTAGCTGTGATAATTGCCAAAGAAATAAGTCAGAAAATGTGCAGAACCCTGGACTCCTACAGCCCCTAGCTATCCCTGAGCAAGCTTGGACCCAAGTGTCTATGGACTTTATTGAAGGCTTACCTAAGTCCAACAACAAGAATGTCATCATGGTGGTAGTGGATAGATTCACAAAATATGGCCACTTCATGAGCCTAATTCACCCATTCACTGTTGAGAAGGTAGCCAACAAATACATGGAAAATGTGTATAAATTGCATGGACTGCCACAAGGAATTGTATCAGATAGAGACAAGTTCCTCTGTAACACTAGTACAGAAACAGTCATTCGCGTCCAAAGTTCAGTCTAATTCGCGTCTAAAGTAGCTGGGACGCAGATGTCGGGGACGCTGATTGTATATACAATTAGCGTCCAAAGTAACTTTGGACGCGAAAAATGATAATTCGCATCCGAAGTTCCTCAACTTTGGACGCGAAAAATGATAATTCGCGTCCAAAGTTGAAGAACTTTGGACGCGTATAGTATTTTTTTATTAAAAAATAAACACTATACGCGTCCAAAGTTCATGAACTTTGGACGCGTATAGTGTTTTTATTTTAAAAAAAAATACTATACAAAGTTCATGAACTTTGTATGCGTATTATATATATATTTTTTATATTTAAGATAAAAAACTGAAATCAACACTAATACATAATGGCCCTGTTTGGTAAAATGGCTGTTAGCTGATAGCTGTTAGTTGTTAGCTGATTGTGTTAATTAGAGGGTATAAATAGTTGATAACATTAGCTGATTGTAAAAAAGTGTTTGGTAAATTAGCTATTAGCTGATAGTTGTTCAGTATAATTTCTTTTCTAAAAAAGCTAATTGAAAAAGTTGCTTGGGGTAGCATTTTCAATTTTAGCCTTTTGGAGTTGGAAAAAGCTAATTAACCAAACATTTATATTGATATTTTAACTAAATCAAACAATTAATAGTTATCAAATAAGTTAAAATTGGCCTATAGGCCAATTTTTTACCAAACAGGGCCAATATGACAAACAATAAATTGTCATCTTTTATGGCATTGAACTTATAGGCGCATAGTATATTTAAATCTAAAAAGATAATCTAAACATACTTGGAAAAATCTTAAGATCCACTTCTGAACCAGAAATTGACTGTGGACCCTTAGGAGCACCGCCATACAAGCACTGAAACAAAGAGATGAATCTATAGTTCATTCCACAATAATGAGAGTACATACTGACTAATCAATTGTCAACTTACCGTGCAAGAAACCCTTGATGATCGTCCAAATTTTAGTGCTTCATCCTGTATTTGTGTTGCAAGCTCACGCGTTGGAGCTAAGACTAATACAGTTGGCCCATTCTGGGGATTATTGCGCCGTTGGGAAAGCTGCATAAATGCAGGCATAAGATAACCCAGCGTTTTACCAGATCCTGTCTTGGCAATCGCTACAATATCCCGATTTTGTAGTGCAATGGGCCATGTTTGTGCTTGAATTGGTGTAGGGGATGTGAATCCAGCAAAATGATTATGCAGGAAAATTAGAACCATAATTAATATCAACAAAACCAACTGGGGAGAGCATTCAAGCACATATAAGGATATCGTTAGAATTACTATAAGCCTGAGATTGGGAAATGGATCTGAACTTTGAGAATGAATAAATAGCTTACTAAACTGAAAATTGGAAAAGGATCCTAAAAGAAACTTGAAGGAATGCAGTTGCTTACAGAAGCAACTCAAGGCAACAAAAGAGAGCAATTAAAACAGAAGAGGCAGAGCCAATAAGCTAGAAATCCCAGTCACAAATCCCACATTATAAGCATATTAAATTTTCCCCATAAAATTTTAAGCTTTCCTCTTTACTTACTCTTGATGGAAGCCCACAAGTTCTGTGAAATCATGAGAATTCTGAATGTGAGACTGCAAAACATTCCACTGAGATTCTATAACGTCCACCTGGGAAATTAAAGAAATGTCAAATAGGCATGCTTTAAGTCGGAGCATTTTTCCAGTTCCATTTGTGTCCGCTTAAGTCGGAGCAAGTACTGGAAAATTCATTGGTATCTAGAGCAAATTGTTATTAGAAAACAACTTTCACAAACCTTAGCAGTGTGTATAGATGGTAAAAGGTTAAATCAGGAAAAAATACGTTTCAGCTTAAGACTTCACACAGTAGAAAATAAAATGAAATAAAGCATTTCAACTCTAGGCATACTCAAGTAATAAGGATGAACAGCACAAATAAATCAAACTCCATACATACATGGAATGTTCTATAATATGTACAAGAGACTAAGTTCCAATATATCATACCATAAATAGCTCCATTACTAGTTTACTCTACTCATTAGTCACTTAGAAATAGAATTCTCCAACTAACCAATGATCATATCAAATGAATTGTGTATTTCTCCCTAAGTTTTACCTAATACATAATCATTGAATTCATACAATTTTCACAGAGAAAGTTATAAAACGTAATTAATAATGTGTCCCCTTAAAGTAGATAAAATTTTAGCACCAGGTAATAACAGAAGTGCATTCATAGGTTTATTAGTACGTACTATAAATAATTAATATTAGTGATCATTCTTATTTTTCCTGTTATAGCTTTCTCAGATAGAGTATCAGTGGGTTGAGGATGTAAAATCTCCATACTGTAGCATAAATCAAGCTATCAGTATCACAAAGTAAAATATACACAAGCTGGATGCTCCAGAATGCTACCTGATCACTATTATACCATCTGATGCAATTCTCATTCTCTCATCAACACACAATTCAGCAGTTGTTCCAAATGCTTTATCATCATCACTATACATTAACTGCAATTTTGGAACTAAAACATTTATTTTTTTTCCTTATTTGGAGAATAAAACCACATAGTTCTAAAGTGAATGAAGCAGGAAATTTATAAACAATTTTAGTTTGCACTTGCAGTCTTGCACTGGCAAATTTATAAATTGAGGCATTATTTTAGGAAAATAAAGCTCCAAAAAGGGAGGATTGTTACTACTTAATCCAACTCTTTTAGGAAACTAAGCAGATCCTGGTAAGGCTGGCATTTTAGTGTTTAAAATGTGGTATCTTAAGATTGTTACAGTGTTACAAATAGATGCCTTATGTGCATATCAGTTGATTCGCTCTTTTCAGTTTTTTTTTTGTTAACATTTAACCAAAAAGTTGCACAGAAAGACATGGCCACAGGCCACTACAAACCACACTAGTTTCCTTTATATCAATGTGGAATGTTGGTTCTTGGGGGATAAGCATTACAAATGAGGAATCAAGTTAAAACCAAATAAAATTTCTTCCATAAACAAAAGATGTGAAAATCAAAGAGAAATCTTGTTTCAGGTCTCTCTTATATGTTATGTTTCCCAATTTTATGAGGAAGCCCACCACATTTGTTGAGGTTTCTGTTTCCAAAAGCTTTAAACTTCAACTTTTCAAAGTCTAACAGACAGTAACATAAGCTATCTAAATAATTAGCCATCCAGTTTCAAATCAATAAGGGAAGAAAGTTGGAGAGTATAGACTGAGGCTCATAACTGCTACAAGAGAACCATAACAGAGAAGAAACTCCATAAAGCTTATCTATCCAATCACATAATTATGCACTCAAAAGTTATTTGCCGAAATCACTGAGACATTCACTGTCATTAGAGCAGAAATTCCTCTATAGAACTAAATGCTATTAAAACTTCCTCATCTATATTTTAACTTTATAAATTATAATTATTCAACTTTCTCCATCACAATAATGCCTAACATATACAACAACACACAACAAATCTAAACTAAAATAAACAATAAAAATATTAAAATATATTACAAATTAATAAAATAAAATAAAAACAAAAGAAAAAATACTAACCTATAACGGCGGGGACGACAGCAGCGAGACTTGTGGCGGAGGGGATCGGAGACGATGGGGACGACGGCTGGACTGGACACCGGTGCGGCGGCGCTGGGCTGGAGACTGGTGGCGAGGGGAGAGCGCTTGAGTGTCACAACCTGAAATTTTAAAAACAAAATTCCAAACAAAACCAAGGATCCAGAAGGAGATAAAGAAGCAGATAATAGAATTTAGGGGTAAAGAAAAGCTAGGGTTTGTGATTTCATAAAGCGTAAGCATAAAAACATCTCAATGCAGAAAAATATCTATATATCTAGGCTAATACAAACAAAATAACATAACAAACTTCCGCTTTCTCAGCTGCAATCCTATTTAGCAAGCTAGCTTTGAAACGACGTCGTCTGGTATCTTCTTCCAACGGCTATACTCCAAACATCGACGTTTTGTGCTTCGTTTAAAATCCGCCCAACCAACGCATCCAACGACGTCGTTTTCTTAAGTGAAATAACGGCTCCTACCCGCTGCCTTCAAACGATGTCGTACTGGTCCCCCGACTTCTCTCACTTAGAATTATTTTGATCTTTCTCCTTCTGCCTTCCTCTCTTGATTCCCAAATCTTTGGTTTCATCTTCTAAGGTCATAACATTCCCCTCTCCTTCATTAGATCCTTGTCCCCAAGGATCAAAACTGGGAAACTGCCTCTTTATGTGGTGAAAATTTTCCCAGGTAGCTGCCTCCTTAGGTAGATTCTCCCATTGAACTAGAATTTCTGCCTCAGCCTTGTTGTTCTTCTTGACCAACCTCTTCCCAATTACTGCCATAGGCTGTGCTAAAATCATCCCATCCTGATCAGTAAGATGCAAAGCAGCTTGGGAAATCAATTCTCCTCCTATCCTTTTCTTCAACTGTGACACATCAAACACTAGGTGAATAGCAGCATCAGGAGGTAAATCCAGCCTATACGCAACCCTTCCCACCTTAGCTGTGACCTTATAAGGACCATAAAACCTGGTAGTAAGCTTGATGTTAGCTCTGACAGCCACTGATATTTGTCTATATGGTTGTATTTTCAAATATACCCAATCTCCCACTTCAAAACTTCTTTCACTCCTCTTTTTATCAGCTTGTTGTTTCATTCTTGCTTGGGACTTCTGCAAATTCTCTCTTAAAATGGCCACCATGACTGCCCTTTCTTTGAACCATTCATTCCCGTCTCCTTCTGTCACCATATCAAATGCTATAGTAGGAGGCAAGTATCCATACAAAGCCTGGAATGGTGAACACTGTAGGGATGTGTGATAGTTAGTGTTATACTAGTGTTCAGCTAAATGTAACCATTTACTCCATGATTTGGGCTTGTGGAACACCATACATCTTAAATAAGTTTCCAGGCATCTATTAACTCTCTCTGTTTGTCCATCAGACTGTGGATGATATGTTGTTGACATACTCAACTTAACCTGCAATTGTTTGAACAATGTTTGCCAAAATTTGCTCAGAAAGACCTTATCTCTGTCACTCACTATATCTTTAGGAATCCCATGGAGTTTGTAAACATTTTCCATGAATGCTTCTGCCACTTTTTCAGCTGTGTATGGATGTGATAAAGAAATGAAGTGGTTGTACTTAGTGAATCTGTCCACCACAACCATAATAACTTCCTTCCCATGTGACATTGGTAACCCTTCAATGAAATCCATAGAAATGCTTTGCCAAGCTTGTTCAGGAATCTTGAGAGGTTGCAACAAGCCTGGATAAGCCACATTTTCCTCTTTGCATTGCTGACAAACTTCACAAGCCTTGACTGCTGCCACTACCTCAGCTTTCATACCCCTCTAATAAAAAAGTTGTTTCAGTCTATGGTAAGTGACTTGTTGCCCTGAATGTCCTCCAATGGGTGAGCTGTGCATTTGAGTTAACAATTTGCTTCTTAAATCACCTAACCCTCCCACATACAGTCTACCTTTATATCTGATCAATCCTTCAATGATAGTAGTCCTTGATCCTTCCTCTGGTGCAATTAGATTCTCAGTCAACACTTTATTAGCATACTCATCTCCTTCATAACTTTTGAGGACTTCTTCTATCCATAATGGCTTAGCAGTAGTTATAGCCATGGACTCAGCTTTCCCCACATCCCTTCTTCTTGATAGAGCATCTGCCCCACCATTCTCCTTGCCCTTTTTATATTGAATTTCATAACTCAGTCCTAGAAGTTTGGTTAGTCCTTTCTGCTGCATGGCAGTGGTTATATCCTGTTCAAGTAAAAACTGTAAGCTCTGATGATCTGCTTTAATCAAAAAGTGCCCTCCACACAAGTAAGGCCTCCACTTGTCTATTGCATTGATTATAGACAAGTATTCCTTCTCATAGATGGATAATCCCAGGTGTTTTGGGCCAAATCCTTTGCTATAATAGGTCACTGGCTTCCCTTCTTGCATTAGTATTGCTCCCATCCCCTTATGGCAAGCATCAGATTCAACCACAAACTTCTTATTGAAATCAGGCAAGGTCAACACTGGGGCTGAGCATAGAGCATCTTTAAGGAGTTCAAAGGCTTCATCTGATTCCACACTCCACTTGAATGCATCTTATTTCAACATATCAGTGAGTGGCCTACTTATAGTACCATAAGATTTGATAAACCTCCTGTAGTAGCCTGTGAGACCAAGGAATCCCCTTAATTCCCTAATGTTGTTTGGTCTTGGCCATGCCCTCACAGCAGCCAATTTCTCAGGATCAATCTGCAACCCTCTCTCAGAAATAATATGGCCTAAGTATTCCACTTCCTTCCTTGAAAATGAACATTTACTCAGCTTAGCCAATAGTTGATTCTTCTTCATGATTTCTAACACTTCCCTTAAGTGCTGCCAGTGACTCTCCATAGAAGGACTGTACACTAAAATATCATCAAAAAACACCAGTACAGTTTTCCAGATTAGTGGCTTAAACACATGATTCATCAAAGCTTGAAATGTTGCTAGTGCATTAGTAAGGCCAAAGGGCATAACCTTGAATTCATATTGTAACACCCCGAAATTTTTAAACTTTTGAAGCTTATATAATAAAGGTAAGTTCTCATTAAATCCCAAAACATAATATAAAGAGTACGGGGTGCTTTGCCACACCTGAACTAGAGAACTCAGGTGCACAGGCTAACTAACTAATATCCTCAATAATGTAAATATATAAGCGTGGCACGCAGGCCGAAAGGGAAACTATCTACTTCTACGCTTCAAGACTCTAGCGCGCTCCAGTGTCTACTCCTCTATGCCTGAAAGCCAAATATATCTGTTCAGCGAGAGATGCTGCTAACCCACTCCAACGCGTTGAAATACAATACATATAGAGATATATATAGATATACGGAAACCATTTTGAACATGAAGATATATCCTACGAACTCTAGTTTTTAAAACAGGGGTAGACTCGACAGATAGAGCTAAGCACAGACAACAGTTATACCAAGCATATACAGTTTACAAACAGGTAAAACAGGTAAAGATAAGCACAATTAATAATCATAACCCAACATATATGATTCCCAGTATAGATCCCATAGTCACATCCCCAAGACACTCATAACAACAACTCATCCATACTTCATCACATAGCACACTTTGTTGGCGCTACAGGACCAATCGCATGCCCATACATGAGGGTCAGCGCATATAGCTCTGACACGGCCCCGCAGCACCCTGCCCCGTATCGCATCACGGAGGGGTCGATCGCAGCCGACCGATGAACCGCAGCTCATCATAGTTTGATCGCAACCAAACAGTGGACCGCAGCCCAAGAGTATGTCATCTGACCGCAACCAGGAAATATGAACAGCAGCTCATGTAGAAACGTTTGATCGCAACCAAACGGTGGACCGCAGCCCAAGAGTGTAAATCTGACCGCAGCCAACTTCTGAACCGCAGCCCAGGAATAACCAATCTGATCGCAACCGAATTGGGGTATCATGCACACATAACACATAGCAAGCACATGCAACCCACATTAACACATTGGGAAGGGGGAGAAAACGTATAACAAAACCTATGCGTGATCCTTCACATACTAAGAATAATCCTAAGGGGTTCATACATCTTTCACCTAGGTCAGCGGGATACCAATTCAATTAGCATGCAATATATAAGACTCATACAACCTACGAACGGTACCCGAAATATCAAACTAGACATAGGCACGACAGACGGAGTCTGTTGGGACACCACGGGGATCGGGGGAACATCAAACGAGGAAGCCAAAATCCCAAATTTGGTATTTTTCCAGCGGGTAGCCGGTGGGTGAGAGTTCACCCGCCGGCGGTAGCCTTTTCGTGCAGCGGGTGCCCGGCGGGCAGCTACCCGCTGCCGACGACGCCATCTTTAGCCGCGGGTAGGTGGCAGGTCCCCTACCCCCCACTGACTCTTTCATCACCAAAAATGCCCCGGAAACCTTTGTGGAACCCGGAACCATGCTTTGACACTTTTAAACACAATTGACAACAACACGTAGACAATTAACGGATCAAAGTGAGGAACATATGGCACATAACCTATCATGCTTTTCTAAACATAATTAACACCCAAACATGCGATTTCCCACCCAATACACCAAGAATAATATCATACGATACAACCTAGGGTTCTAATCACTTTTAAATCAACAAGGACACAATTCATCTTCTAATATCAAGATTCGGTAAGAATACCACATAAACATCAAGAACATCCTACAATCATCAAGAACATCATATAATCATCAAGAACGTCATATAATCATCAAGAACACCATAATTATCAAGAACCTCTCATCATCAAGATCACCCATGGAATCATCACACCAATCATCAATAATAATATCACAAATCATCAATACACAATAATATGGGGAAATCCTAAGAGGGGGATCATAGCTATGAAAATAGGTTTTGTTGAGACATGGGTTACTTCTTAGCCTTAATTGATTCCTTGGCTATGAAGGGTCTTTCTTTAAGCTTTCTTCTTTCTTGATTTCTCCTAGGGGAATTCTTGGAATTCTTGGTGTGGTGAGAGATTATTGTGGTGGGAGTTCTAGGTGCCTCTTTATGTTCCCTATTTATATATCTAAGAGTCTTACTTAGGGCCTAATTACTATAGGTTTGCTAACTCTATTCCTTTTAGGACTAAGGATTGGGTTTAGGGATAAGGGCCCATGGACTATGGTGGGCCTTTCCTAATTAATTATTGTGATTTAATTCTTTCTTTTGGGTAATTAGTTAAATGATTAATTGGTTTTTAGGGATCGTAACATGGGGTGTTACACTCTCCTCCCCTTAATAGGAAGCTTTGTCCCCGAAGCTTGGTCCTTGTCGAGTGACTCCTTTTTAGTTACCTGGTGTGAAAAGTTCGGGGTAGCGTTCCTTCATTGTGTCCTTGAGTTCCCATGTCGCTTCCTCGGTCCCATGGTTGGTCCAGAGGACTTTCACCATTTCTATGGCTCGATGTCGGGTGGTTCTTGTCTTGGTGTCCAGGATTCTCACGGGTTTTTCTTCGTATACTAGTGACTCGTCGAGGTCCACGACCTCGGGTTGAAGCACGTGGCTTGGGTCGTGCACGTATTTCTTTAGCTGGGATATGTGGAATACGTTGTGCACTCGTTCTAGTTTAACGGGTAGAGCGAGGCAATAGGCTAGGTTCCCAACTCTTTCTATGATTTCATAGGGGCCGATAAATCGTGGGCTGAGTTTCCCTTTTCTTCCGAATCTCATCACCCCCCGTGTGGGCGAGATTCTCAACCCGACTTTGTCCCTGGTGTTGAATTCAGCTTGTTTCCTCCTTAGGTCGGCGTAAGACTTCTGGCGGTCCTGGGCAGCCTTCATCCTTTCCTGGATGTGTTTGACCTTGGTTAAGGTATCTTGTAGGTATTGGGGCCCTAGTGCTACTGGGTCGACCATGTCTTCCCAACATAAGGGGGTTCTACACTTTTGTCCGTATAACGCTTCGTAGGGCGCCATACGAATGCTTGCGTGGTAGCTGTTGTTGTATGAGAATTCAATAAGGTCTAGGTGTTCCTCCCATGTCCCTTAAAAGTCTAACACACAGGTTCTTAACATGTCTTCGAGAGTCTGAATGGTTCTCTCGGTTTGGCCGTCAGTGGTGGGGTGAAAGGCGATGCTCAGTTTTAGTTGTGTCCCCAAGGCTAGTTGCAGCGATTTCCAGAATTGTGAGAGAAACCGGGAGTCTCTATCTGACACGATGTTCCGGGGGACTCCGTGGTACTTCACTACTCGGCTCAAGTAGGCTTGGGCCAGTTGTGTCATTGTCCATGTTTCCTTCATGGCAATGAATCGCGCCGTTTTGGTTAGTCGGTCCACTATGACCCAAATTTTATCCATGCCGGTTTTTGTTGGGGGTAACCCTCCGACGAAGTCCGTGGATATGGAATCCCACTTTCCTTGTGGTATCTCAAGGGGTTGTACGAGTCTCTTGGGTTTGCATCGTTCAGCCTTCACCCTTTGGCAGTTCAGGCATTTGGCCACGAAATCTGCAATTTCCTTTTTCATGTTGGGCCACCAAAACGACCTTTTCATATCTTGGTATAGTTTGTCACCCCCTGGGTGAACTGAGTATGGGGAGTTGTACCCTTCCTCCAAGATCTATTGTTTCAGGTGGGGGTGTGTAACACCCCGTGTTACGAGTCCTAAAACCAATTAATTAATTAATTAATAGCCCAAGAGAAAGAATAAATTATAATGATTAATTAGGGAAAAAGGCCCACCGTAGCCCATGGGCCTTCCTATATAAACCCAACCCCTAATCCCAATAGGATTAGACCCTAAATAAGATCCCTAGATCTATAAATAGGGAACTTAGGAAGCACCTAGAACTCCTCCCACAAGAATAACGCCCCACCACCCCAAAAGAGCTCCAAGAATCCCCTTAGGAGAAATCAAGAAAGCAAGGAAGCTTAAAGAAAGATCCTTCGTAGCCAAGGAATTAATTAAGGCTAAGAGGTAACCCATGTCTCAACAAAACCTATTTTCATAGTTATAATTCCCCCTTAGGGTTTCCCCATATTATTGTATATTGGCGAGTTATGATGATTATTATTGGTAATTGATGTGATGATCCCATGGGGGATCTTGATGATCTTGATATTGGGAGATTCTTGATAACTATGGTGTTCTTGATAATTATATGGAGTTCTTGATGATTATGTGTCGTTCTTGATAATTGTGTGATGCTCTTGATGTTTATGTGTTATTCTTACCGAATCTTGCAATTAGAAGACGAACCGTATTCTTGTTGATATAAAAGTGATTAGAACCCTAGGTTGTATTGTATGACCTTATTCTTGGATTATCGGGTGGGGAAATCGCATGTTTGGGTGTTGAGTATATTTAGAAAAGCATGATAGGTTATGTGCCGTTCGTTTCTTGTATTTGATTCGTTAATTGTTTACGTGTTGTCGTTAATTGCGTTGTAAAGTGTCTAAGCATGGTTTCGGGTTCCACAACGGTTCCCGGGGCGTAAAGTGTGTGAAAAGAGTCAGTGGGGGGTAGGTGGGGGGGTAGGGGACCCGCCACCTACCCACGGCCGTGAAGCACCGCCCGGCAGCGGGTGGCCGGCGGGCGGGCAGCTGCCCGCCGGCGACCCGCTGCCCGGAACAGTATTCTCCGGCGGGCAGCCGGCGGGTGGACCCCACCCACCGGCTACCCGCTGGAAATTCATCCCACCCGGGATCCCGGCTTCCCCGTTTGATGTTCCCCGTTCCCCGTGGTGTCCCAACGGACTCCGTTTATCGTGCCTGTGACTAGTTTGATGTTTCGGGTACCGTTCGTAGGTTTATGAGTCTATTATATTGCATGCTAGTTGAATTGGTATCCCGTTGACCTAGGTGGAAGAAGTATGAACCCCTTAGGACTATTCTTAGTAAGTGATGGATCACGCATAGGTTTTGTTATACGTTTTCTCCCCCTTCCTAATGTGTAATGTGGGTTGCATGTGCTTGCTATGTGTTATGTGTGTGTTACCCCAATTCGGTTGCGATCGGATTGGTTATCCTGAGCTGCGGTTCAGAAGCTGGCTGCGGTCAGATTGATACTCTTGGGCTGCGGTCCACCGTTTGGTTGCGATCAAACGTTTCTATACGAGCTGCGGTTCATCGGTCGGTTGCGATCGACCCCTCCGTGTTGCGATACGGGGCAGGGTGCTGCGGGGCCGTGTCAGAGCTATATGCGCTGACCCTCATGTATGGGCATGCGATTGGTCTTGTGGCGCCAACAAAGTGTGTTATGTGTTGTGACATGGACGAGTTGTGATTACGAGTGTCTTGGGGGATGTGACTATGGGATTTATATTGGGGATTGTTCATATTGGGTTATGATCATTGTTTATGCTTTGCCTTATCTGCCTTATCTGTTGTGAACTGCATATGCTCGTTATAACTGTGCTTGTGTCTGGCCTTATCTGTCGAGTCATTCCCGGTTTTAAAGCTAGTGTTCGTAGGATATATCTTCATGCTCAAAATGGTTTTCGTATATCTATATATATCTCTATATGTATTGTATTTCAACGCGTTGGAGTGGGTTACCAGCATCTCTCGCTGAACAGATATATTTGGCTTTCAGGCACAGAAGATTAAGTCACTGGAGTGCGCTAGAACTTAGAAGTAGATAATTTCCCTTTTGGCCTGCGTGCCACGTTTACGTATTTACGCTTTGAGGATATTAGTTAGTTAGCCTGTGCACTTGGGTTCTCTAGCCCAGGTGTGACATAGCACCCCGAACGCTTGTATTTATATCTTGGGATTTAATAAGATTCTACCTTTATTATAAGTTTTAAATGTCTTGAAAATCTGGGGTGTTATAGTTGGTATCAGAGCCTAAGTTTGACCCTAGGGAAAGACTCGTAGGACCGGACTTTAGGACATTAGGCTTGAACTCTAGATGCTTAGGAACATAGGCCTCAGGAATCTTAGGACGCGCAGTGAGATTGAGAAACCTACACATCACCTCCCCTCACTTCACCCTCTCTAAATATTAAGAAACTCTTCTCCGCTTATTACATCAAGGTGAAAACACAAAATAATATCAACCTTTAACCACCAGGATGGCACCCAAGAAGAAACAGACAGGAACACCGAGACGCCCTACTCAGGAACTCCTGACTCAGAATCTACAACGCCTGGCCCAAATCGCCCAGGCACTAAGCACTGTCATTCCCCAACCCCTACCAACGAACGAGAGCTTGGAAATCCACCACCAAGTCTCGGCACACCAACCGCCCACCTTCTCGGGAGACGAAGACCCCACGACCCTCGAGGAATGGATTGAGACCTTCGACAGGGTGTTCAGGGCAACCCAATGCCCCGAACACCGCCAAGTCGGGATAGCCTCCTTCTACTTCAGACACGAGGCCGACATCTGCTGGGCCCGTGAGGGGCCTACGTACGAACACGACCCCGGATTCGACTGGGAAGGCCTAAAAACACGGTTACAAGAACGGTTCTACCCCAACCACCTGAAAGCCGCCACACGCGAGGAATTCCTCCACCTAAGACAAGGGGCAGCCCCAGTCTCATAATACTACCAACGGTTCTGCCAACTGGCTCGCCTCACCCCCGAACTAGTATCCACCGAGGGGATCAAAGTCAGGAAATTCTTAGCAGGCCTTAACCCCAAACACCAGAGGGCCTTGGCCGCCCAAGAACCAAAGACCCTCGGAGAGGCCTACGCCAAGGCGTGTCAACTACAACAGGTAACGAACCCGCCCCAAGGGACACAACTGGGGTATAAAAGGAAGCCCGAAAGAAGTCGCCCAATTCCCACCAAAGAGCCTAAAAACCTCAAAACCACCCCACTGGGCCGGGCCATCACGCCGACTGCCCAGGGGAGGATCCTCACCCTAAGCAAGGCCAGGGTCGGAGATAGCAACATAGTCTCCGGAACTTTCCTAGTGCACGCCACCCCAGCCACCATACTATTTGACTCGGGGGCTACCAACTCATTTATAGCAACCGAATTCGCCGCCCAGCTCAACCTTAACGCCAGCACCAAGGTCCGGCTCCAAGTCAAGGTGGCCTCAGGCGAGATCATAAAATGTGATCGCATGTACGAACATGTGATAATCACCATTCAAGGGGTGGAATTTCCCAGCAACCAAATCCAGTTCCAACTGGATGGGATGCAAGTAATCTTGGGCATGGACTGGCTAGGGAAATTCCAAGCGCAAATCTTGTGCGGAGAGCAGAAAGTGGTCCTACGAGGACCAAACGGAAAGAGGGTGTCATACCGCAGTATCCGCCAGGATCCGGGGATCAAGCTTGTAAACATGATGAAAATTAAGAAGTATCTGGGCCAAGGAAACGAGGCCTTCTTATGCTCAGTCGAAGACCTCAACGCCAAAATACTCGAACCACGAGACATCCCAGTGGTAAACGAGTTCACCGACGTCTTTCCGGACGAAATCCCCGGGCACCCCCGGCCAGAGAGGTCGAGTTCACCATAGACCTCACACCGGGCGCCGCCCCGATCTCTAAACCACCCTACAGACTAGCACCAAAGGAAATGAAAGAACTGAAAACACAACTCCAGGAACTACTAGATAAGGGTTATATCCGACCCAGCACCTCCCCATGGGGAGCACCGGTACTATTCGTTAAGAAAAAGGATGGGAGCATGCGCCTATGCATCGACTACAGGGAACTCAACCAAGTTACAATAAAGAATAGGTACCCCCTTCCCCGGATAGATGACTTATTCGACCAACTTAAGGGGGCAGGGGTATTCTCGAAGATCGACCTAAGATCCGGATATCATCAAATCCAAGTGGCCAAACCGGACATCCAGAAAACGGCCTTCCGGACGCGTTACGGCCACTACGAGTTTACCGTAATGCCCTTCGGCCTCACTAACGCACCCGCCATATTCATGGACCTCATGAATCGAGTATTCCGACCTCACCTGGATGACTTCGTCATTGTGTTCATTAACGACATCCTAGTCTACTCCCGAAATAAAGAAGAGCATGAGAAGCACCTTCGTATATCACTACAAACCCTCAGAGAAAACCAACTTTACGCTAAATTCTCCAAGTGCGAATTCTGGCAAGACAGCGTAGCCTTCTTGGGCCACGTAATAACCAAAGAAGGGATCAGGGTGGACCCCGCTAAGATTCGCGCCGTTAAAGAATGGACCACGCCAAGCTCACTCTCAGAGGTCCGAAGCTTCTTAGGCCTGGCCGGTTACTACAGGAGGTTTGTACCCGACTTCACCAAGATAGCCCAACCCCTCATTAAGCTCATGAAAAAGGAAACCCCCTTCTGATGGGACAACGACTGCATCTCAGCCTTCCAAGAATTAAAGGACAAGCTAACCACGGCGCCCGTGCTAGCCATCCCCGCCGGAACGGAAGAATTCGAGGTCTACAGCGATGCATCCAAGAAAGGGTTGGGATGCGTGCTGATGCAAAAAGGGAAAGTAATAGCATACGCATCCAGGCAACTCAAAACCCACGAAGAAAACTACCCCACCAATGACCTCGAACTAGCCGCTATCGTTTTCGCACTAAAAATCTGGAGGCACTACCTGTATGGGGTACAATGCAAAATCTACACCGACCATAAGAGCTTAAAGTACATCTTCACCCAAAAGGACCTAAACATGAGACAACGAAGGTGGCTAGAACTCATAAAAGACTACGACCTAGACATCCAATACCACGAGGGAAAAGCCAACGTTGTTGCAGACGCCTTAAGCCGAAAGACGAACCATTCCCTCAACACCACGTGGGTCCTACCGGACTAACTGTACAGGGACTTCCAAAAACTACACTTGGAAATAATAGAGCAAGGACAAACCCGCCCCAATGCCTACCTACTCAACACGCAAGCTATACCCGCCCTCTTCGAGGAGATCAAAGCAGGGCAACACCAGGACCCGGAACTAGATAAGATCCGCCACGACCTAACCCAAGGGAAGGAAGGCCCCTTCAAAGCACGCCCGGACGGTAGCCTCCGTTACAAAGGAAGGTGGTGTGTACCCTCAATGCACCCTCACTTGAAACAACGGATCTTGGAGGAAGGGCACAACTCCCCGTACTCGGTCCACCTAGGGGGTGACAAGTTATACCAAGACGTAAGGAGAACATTTTGGTGGCCAAACATGAAGAAGGAAATCGCAGATTTCGTGGCCAGGTGCCTAAATTGCCAAAGAGTAAAGGCTAAACGATGCAAGCCCAAGGGGCCCGTACAACCCCTTGAAATACCACAAGGAAAATGGGATTCCATATCCATGGACTTCGTCGGAGGGTTACCCCCAACAAGAACCGGCAAGGACAAAATCTGGGTCATAGTGGATCGGCTGACCAAAACGGCACGATTCATTGCCATGAAGGAAACTTGGACAATGATGCAACTAGCCCAAGCCTACATAAACCGAGTGGTGAAATACCACGGAGTCCCCCGAAACATTGTGTCCGATAGAGATTCCAGATTCCTCTCACAATTCTAGAAATCACTACAATCAGCGTTGGGAACGCACCTAACACTAAGCACAGCCTTTCACCCCACCACAGACGGCCAAACCGAGAGAACCATCCAAACCCTCGAGGACATGCTAAGAGCCTGCACACTAGACTTCCGAGGGACGTGGGAAGAACACCTAGACCTCATCGAGTTCTCATACAACAACAGCTACCACGCGAGCATTCGCATGGCACCCTACGAAGCACTGTATGGCCAGAAGTGTAGAACCCCATTATGTTGGGAAGATATGGTAAACCCGGTAACACTGGGCCCCCAATACCTACAAGACACCATAGCTAAGGCCAAACACATCCAGGAAAGGATGAAAGCCGCCCAAGACCGCCATCAGTCTTACGCCGACCTAAAGAGGAAACAAGCCGAATTCAACCTCGGGGACAAGGTCTGGCTAAGGATCTCGCCCACACGAGGAGTAATGAGGTTCGGAAGAAAAGGAAAACTCAGCCCCCGGTTCATCGGTCCTTACGAAATCGTGGAGAAAATCGGGGACTTGGCCTACCGCCTCGCCTTACCCATCGAACTAGAACGAGTACACAACGTGTTCCACGTATCTCAGCTAAAGAAATACATACATGACCCAAGCCACATACTCCAACACGAGACCGTAGACCTCCACGAGTCACTAGTATACGAAGAGAAACCCGTAAGAATCCTAAACACCAAGACAAGAAATACCCGGAACCGAGTCATAGAAATGGTGAAGGTCCTCTGGACCAACCACGGGACCGAGGAGGCAACATGGGAACTTAAGGACATGATGAAGGAGCGGTATCCCGAGCTGTTCACTCCAGGTAACTAAGAGAAAACCTTTTTTTTCTTCACCAGGGGCCAAGCTTCGGGGACGAAGCTTCCTGTTAAGGGGGGGAGAGTGTAACACCCCGTGTTACGAGTCCTAAAACCAATTAATTAATTAATTAATAGCCCAAGAGAAAGAATAAATTATAATGATTAATTAGGGAAAAAGGCCCACCGTAGCCCATGAGCCTTCCTATATAAACCCAACCCCTAATCCCAATAGGATTAGACCCTAAATAAGATCCCTAGATCTATAAATAGGGAACTTATGAAGCACCTAGAACTCCTCCCACAAGAATAACGCCCCACCACCCCAAAAGAGCTCCAAGAATCCCCTTAGGAGAAATCAAGAAAGCAAGGAAGCTTAAAGAAAGATCCTTCGTAGCCAAGGAATTAATTAAGGCTAAGAGGTAACCCATGTCTCAACAAAACCTATTTTCATAGTTATAATTCCCCCTTAGGGTTTCCCCATATTATTGTATATTGGCGAGTTATGATGATTATTATTGGTAATTGATGTGATGATCCCATGGGGGATCTTGATGATCTTGATATTGGGAGATTCTTGATAACTATGGTGTTCTTGATAATTATATGGAGTTCTTGATGATTATGTGTCGTTCTTGATAATTGTGTGATGCTCTTGATGTTTATGTGTTATTCTTACCGAATCTTGCAATTAGAAGACGAACCGTATTCTTGTTGATATAAAAGTGATTAGAACCCTAGGTTGTATTGTATGACCTTATTCTTGGATTATCGGGTGGGGAAATCGCATGTTTGGGTGTTGATTATATTTAGAAAAGCATGATAGGTTATGTGCCGTTCGTTTCTTGTATTTGATTCGTTAATTGTCTACGTGTTGTCGTTAATTGCGTTGTAAAGTGTCTAAGCATGGTTTCGGGTTCCACAACGGTTCCCGGGGCGTAAAGTGTGTGAAAAGAGTCAGTGGGGGGTAGGTGGGGGGTAGGGGACCCGCCACCTACCCACGGCCGTGAAGCACCGCCCGGCAGCGGGTGGCCGGCGGGCGGGCAGCTGCCCGCCGGCGACCCGCTGCCCGGAACAGTATTCTCCAGCGGGCAGCCGGCGGGTGGCCCCCACCCACCGGCTACCCGCTGGAAATTCATCCCACCCGGGATCCCGGCTTCCCCGTTTGATGTTCCCCGTTCCCCGTGGTGTCCCAACGGACTCCGTTTATCGTGCCTATGACTAGTTTGATGTTTCGGGTACCGTTCGTAGGTTTATGAGTCTATTATATTGCATGCTAGTTGAATTGGTATCCCGTTGACCTAGGTGGAAGAAGTATGAACCCCTTAGGACTATTCTTAGTAAGTGATGGATCACGCATAGGTTTTGTTATACGTTTTCTCCCCCTTCCTAATGTGTAATGTGGGTTGCATGTGCTTGCTATGTGTTATGTGTGTGTTACCCCAATTCGGTTGCGATCGGATTGGTTATCCTGAGCTGCGGTTCAGAAGCTGGCTGCGGTCAGATTGATACTCTTGGGCTGCGGTCCACCGTTTGGTTGCGATCAAACGTTTCTATACGAGCTGCGGTTCGTCCTTTTTCCTGGCTGCGGTCAGATGACATCCTCTTGGGCTGCGGTCCACTGTTTGGTTGCGATCAAACACTATGATGAGCTGCGGTTCATCGGTCGGTTGCGATCGACCCCTCCGTGTTGAGATACGGGGCAGGGTGCTGCGGGGCCGTGTCAGAGCTATATGCGCTGACCCTCATGTATGGGCATGCGATTGGTCTTGTGGCGCCAACAAAGTGTGTTATGTGTTGTGACATGGACGAGTTGTGATTACGAGTGTCTTGGGGGATGTGACTATGGGATTTATATTGGGGATTGTTCATATTGGGTTATGATCATTGTTTATGCTTTGCCTTATCTGCCTTATCTGTTGTGAACTGCATATGCTCGTTATAACTGTGCTTGTGTCTGGCCTTATCTGTCGAGTCATTCCCGGTTTTAAAGCTAGTGTTCGTAGGATATATCTTCATGCTCAAAATGGTTTTCGTATAACTATATATATCTCTATATGTATTGTATTTCAACGCGTTGGAGTGGGTTACCAGCATCTCTCGCTGAACAGATATATTTGGCTTTCAGGCACAGAAGATTAAGTCACTGGAGTGCGCTAGAACTTAGAAGTAGATAGTTTCCCTTTTGGCCTGCGTGCCACGTTTACGTATTTACGCTTTGAGGATATTAGTTAGTTAGCCTGTGCACTTGGGTTCTCTAGCCCAGGTGTGGCATAGCACCCCGAACGCTTGTATTTATATCTTGGGATTTAATAAGATTCTACCTTTATTATAAGTTTTAAATGTCTTGAAAATCTGGGGTGTTACAGGGTGTGTTGAGGGCACGCACCACCTACCTTGGTAACGGAGACTACCGTCTTCGTGTATTTCGAAGGGCCCTTCCTTCCCCTGGGTTAAGACGAGACGGATTTTATCTAGTTCCGGATCCTGCTGTTGTCCTATTTTGATTTCCTCGAAGAGTGTAGGTATGATTTGCGTGTTGAATAAGTGGGCGTCGGGGTGGATTTGATCTTGCTCTACTATTTCCAAATTCGGTCTCTGGAAGTCCTTGTACAGCTGGTCTGGTAGGATCCAAGTGGTGTTGAGGGAGTGGTTAGTCTTTCTGCTTAGGGCGTCTGTCACAATGTTAGCTTTCCCCTCGTGGTATTGGATGTCTAGATCGTAGTCCTTTATGAGTTCTAGCCACCTTCGTTGTCTCATGTTCAGCTCTTTCTGGGTGAAGATATACTTTAGGTTCTTGTCGTCCGTGTAAATCTTGCATTGCACCCCATATAAGTAATGCCTCCAAATTTTTAGTGCGAACACGATAGCGGCTAGTTCGAGGTCGTGGGTGGGGAAATTCTCTTCGTGGGTTTTGAGTTGCCTGGATGCGTATGCTATTACCCTGCCTTTTTGCATTAGCACGCACCCCAATCCCTTTTTGGACGCGTCACTAAAGACCTCGAACCCTTCCTCCCCGGAGGGGATGGCGAGCACGGGTGCCGTGGTTAGCTTATCCTTCAATTCTTGAAAAGCCGAGATGCAGTCGTTGTCCCATCGGAAGGGGGTTTCCTTTTTCATGAGTTTGTTGAGGGGTTGGGCTATCCTGGTGAAGTCGGGTACAAACCTCCTGTAGTAGCCAGCCAAGCCTAGGAAGCTTCGGACTTCTGAGAGTGAGCTCGGTGTGGTCCATTCCTTAACGGCACGGATTTTGGCGGGGTCCACCTTAATTCCTTCCTTAGCTATCACGTGGCCTAGGAAGGCTACACTGTCTTTCCAGAATTCGCATTTAGAGAACTTGGCATATAGTTGGTGTTCTCTTAGAGTTTGCAGGGTTATGCGGAGGTGTCTTTCATGTTCTTTCTTGTTTCGGGAGTAGACTAGGATGTCGTCAATGAATACAACGACGAAGTCATCCAAGTGGGGTCGGAATACTCGGTTCATGAGGTCCATGAATATGGCGGGTGCGTTGGTGAGTCCGAAGGGCATTACTGTGAATTCATAGTGGCCGTAACGTGTCCGGAAGGCCGTTTTCTGAATGTCCGGTTTGGCCACTTGTATTTGGTGATATCCGGACCTTAGGTCAATTTTTGAGAATACCCCTGCTCCTTTTAGTTGGTCGAACAAATCATCGATCCGGGGAAGGGGGTACCTATTCTTTATTGTGACTTGGTTAAGTTTCTGGCAGTCAATGCACAGGCGCATGCTTCTATCCTTCTTTTTAACAAATAGTACTGGGCCCCCCATGGGGAGGTGCTGGGGCGGATGTACCCTTTATCTAGCAATTCCTGTAGTTGCGTTTTCAGTTCCTTCATTTCTTTTGGTGCCAACCTGTAGGGTGGTTTAGAGATCGGGGCAGCGCTAGGTATGAGGTCTATGGTGAACTCGACTTCTCTGGCTGGGGGTGCCCCGGGGATTTCGTCCGGAAAGACGTCGGTGAATTCGTTTACCACTGAAATGGTTTGTGGTTCGGGGGTTTTGGTGTTGAGGTCCTCGACCGAGCATAGGAAGGCCTCGCTTCCCTTGTTTAGGTATTTCTTCATTTTCATCATGTTCACCAATTTGATCCCTGATTCCTGGTGGGTCCCGCGGTGTGATACCCTTTTACCGTTTGGTCCCCGTAGGACCACTTTTTTGTTCTCCGCATAGGATTTGTGCTTGGAACTTCCCTAGCCAGTCCATGCCCAAGATCACTTGTACCCCATCCAGTTTGAATCGTATTAATTTGCTGGGAAATTCCACCCCTTGGATGGTAATCATTACGTTCTCGTACATGCGGTCGCATTTTATGATTTCGCCGGAGGCCACCTTGGCCTGAAGTCGGACCTTGGTGCTGGTGTTGAGGCCGAGCCGAGTGGCAAACTCGATTGCTATAAACGAGTTGGTAGCCCCCGAGTCAAATAATATAGTGGCGGGGTGGCGTGTACCAGGAACGTTTCGGAGACTATGTTGATGTCTCCGATCCTGGCTTTGCTTAGAGTAAGGATCCTTCCCTGAATGGTTGGCGTGGTGACCTGGTGAGGTGAGACGGCCCTGGGGTTCTTAGGCCCTTGGGTGGGGTTTGTGTGATCCCCTTCCGGTTTCCTTTGTACCCCAGGCGTGTTTCCCGAGGTTGGTTTGACACTTGTTGTAGTTGGGATGTCTTGGCATAGGCTTCCCCAAGGGTTCCTGGCTCTTGTGTGGCCAGAGCTTTTTGGTGTTCGGGATCAAGGCCTGTTATGAACTTCTTGATCTTGATCCTCTCGGTGGGTACTAGCTCGGGGATGAGGCGAGCCACCCGGGGGAATTATTGGTAGTATTCAGTGATTGGGGCCGCACCTTGTTTAAGGTGGAGGAACTCTTCATATATGGTGGCTCTTAGATGATTTGGGTAGAATTGTTCTCGTAGTCGTGCTTTTAGGGTTTCCCAGTTAAATTCGTGGTCTTGTTCACATGCGGGTCTGTAACACCCCAGATTTTCAGGACGTTTGAAACTTATAAAATAAAGGTGAAATCTCATTGATTCAAAACGTAACATAAAGAGTACGGGGTGCTATGCCACACCTGAGCTAGAGAACTCAGGTGCACAGGCCAACTAACTAATATCCTTATCAAAGTAAATGCATAACATGGCACGCAGGCCGAAAGGGAACTATCTACTTCTACGTTCCAAGATCTAGCGCGCTCCAGTGACTTATTCTTCTGTGCCTGAAAGCCAAATATATCTGTTCAGCGAGAGATGATGGTAACCCACTCCAACGCGTTGAAATACAATACATACATATATATATATATATATATATATATATATATATATATATATATATATATATATATATATATATATATATATATATATATATATACGAAAAGTCCTTTCGAAGCATGAAGATATATCCTAAGAGACTCTAGCTTTCAAATCAGGGAACCGACTCGACAAATAGGGGTACACACAATCTACAGTCATAAACAAGTATATACGATTCTCGACATAGGGCACAGTTACAGATAAACACAACCAATAATCACAATTAAACATGTATAGTTTACTAGCAAGAATCCTATGGTCATGTTTTCCATAACAGTCACAATATCAATCCTTCTTATCTCGTCATATAGCACACTTTGTTGGCGCCACAGGACCAATCGCATGCCCATACATGAGGGTCAGCGCATATAGCTCTGACACGGCCCCGCAGCACCCTGCCCCGTCTCACAATACGGAGGAGTCGATCGCAACCGACCGATGAGCCGCAACTCTATATAATATTTATATACCTGACCGGTCTTTACCAGCCTGGTTAATAGTTGCGATGGTTCTCAACCCATTGAACTGCCCGTATAGTGGACCTTTGTCCTATATAATATTTATATACCTGACCGGTCTCTACCAGCCTGGTTAACAGTTGGGATGGTTCTCAACCCATTCAACTGCCCGTATAGTGGACCTCAGTCCTATAATATTTATATACCTGACCGGTCTCTACCAGCCAGGTTAACAGCCGGTATGGTTCTCAGCCCATCCGACTGCCCGTATAGCCCGATTGATCTCGACCAAATCGGGGTAACATGCACACATAACACATAGCAAGCACATGCAACCCACATTAACACGTTGGGAAGGGGGAGAAAACGTATAACAAAACCCATGTGTGATCCTTCACATGCTAAGAATATTCCTAAGGGGTTCATACTTCTTTCACCTAGGTCAACGGGATACCAATTCAACTAGCATGCAATATATAAGACTCATACGACCTACGAACGGTACCCGGAAATCAAACTAGACATAGGCACGATAGACGGAGTCCGTTGGGACACCACGGGGGTCGGGGGAATATCAAACGGGGAAGCCGGGATCCTGAAGTGGGGTATAAACCAGCGGGTAGCCGGTGGGTGAGGGGTCACCCGCCGGCGGCACTATTCCGGGCAGCGGGTGCCCGGCAGGCAGCTACCCGCCCGCCGGCTGCCTGCTGCCGGCATTGCCCAACTAGGCCGCTGGTAGGTGGCGGGTCCCCTACCCCCACCTACCCCCACTGACTCTTTTTCACCAAAAACGCCCCGGGAACCTTTGTGGAACCCGAAACCATGCTTAGGCACTTTCAAACGCAATTGATAACACACGTAGACAATTAACGGATCAAAATCAAGAAACATACGGCACATAACCTATCATGCTTTCCTAAACATAACCAACACCCAATCATGCGAATTCCCACCCAATATACCAAGAATAATATCATACGAATTCCACGATATAACCTATGGTTCTATTTTTAAATCAACAAGAACACAATTCATCTTCCAAAATCAAGATTCTGTAGGAATATCATATAACTGTCAAGAACCTCATATAATCATTAAGAACATCAAGAACACCATATAATTATCAAGAACGTTATATAATCATCAAGAACACCATAATTATCAAGAACCTCTCGTCATCAAGATTACCCATGGAATCATCCCACCAATCATAAATAATAATATCACAAATAATCAATACACAATAATATGGGGAAATCCTAAGAGGGGAAACATAGCTATGAAAATAGATTTTGTTGAGACATGGGTTACCTCTTAGCCTTAATTAATTCCTTGGCTATGAAGGGTCTTTCTTTAAGCTTTCTTGCTTTCTTGATTTCTTCTAAGGGGATTCTTGGAGCTCTTTTGGTGGTGAGAGATTATTGTGGTGGGGGTTCTAGGTGCCTCTTAAGTCCCCTATTTATATATTTAGGAGTCCTAATTAGGAACTAAAATTATAGGCTTGCTAATTCTATTCCTTTTGGGACTAAGGATTGGGTTTAGGGATAAGGGTCCATGGACTATGGTGGGCCTTTCCTAATTAATTATTGTGATTTAATTCTTTATTTTGGGTAATTGGTTAAATGATTAATTGGTTTTAGGGATCGTATCACGGGGTGTTACACTCTTCCCCCCCCCCCCCCCCTTTACGAGGGGCTTCGTCCCCGAAGCCCGGTGTGTTAATCCATTCTTTCACCCCTAGGCATCCCGCATCTTGGCCTCCCGGTTAGGAATGTGGCCCCACGTTTTGCCTTAGCTGGGGTAGACTGGATTTCTGGTTGTGTTGTGATAGAAGGGTTTTAGGTCTACCTCGGTATCCTACTCCTGAGCTGGACGCCCCGCGAGTGCCCAAGGTGGCCTCGATTGCTGCCACCCTCTGATCTAGTGCGCGTGTCGTACGGATCAAGGATGAGAATCCTTCCTCCATGATTTGGTTTTGTCGGTTGAGCTGTGCGAGTATGCGTTCATTGATTGAGCCCTCGTTTTGCTCCCTTGGGTTCCCTCCTGATCGTGGTTGCACCGACGGGTTGGGTTCGTCATCCTCCTCCTGGTCCTCATTTCCCTCCAGAATTCCGCAATCTTGCATTGCCCGTTTGAGCTTCTTGTTGGAGATGTCTAATTGGTCGACCAATTCTCTTCGTTCATCCTCGGGTTTTTGGCAAATTTCTTCGAGGGTGAGGTAATGTCCTCCCTCGGTGTAGTAGATGTCATTGCGGCGTAGGTTCTAGGCATTAAAGACCATGCCATTTGCGGTCTTGACCTCGGTGTGGCTTAGGTCCACCCCCTTTTTCTCCATGATCCAACTTAGGATCATCCCGTAGGGTAGGCTAAGTCGGTTGTTTGTCTTGCAAAACTCCATGTGTCTTAGCATGAGTGCCGACAGGTTGAACTTGATTTTATGTTTCAGGAGATAGGCAAAGGTGCACTCTAAGCTCCCTACGTCCTTGCTCTTATTATTGGTGGGCAAGAGGCTATCGGTCACAATCATAACTAATATCTTTTGCTCCGCCGATAGCCACTTTCGGTTTGGTCGCGTGGCCGAGGTGAACCCGTCCTCTCTCCCGAGTAGGTACCCGAGATAGTCCTTGTACCCCGTGTTTTGGGTATCTATCCATCCCTTTCGGTCGTAGTCAGACACACCCGTGGTGGTCAATTTCAAGAGCTTGGCCAGACGGCCTTCGGAAAGCACAATTTCCTTGCCGCGGACCTTGGTGGTGATTTCTAGTTTGTCACCCCGTTTGGTGGCTACAAGATGTTGATAGAATTCTTTCACCAATTCGGGGTACGTATCCCCCTTGATGGTGAGATATGTATCCAGGAGACCTTGGTGTTTAAGCATATCAACCAATTCCGGAGAAAATTAGTCGGGTTCAAGGGTTTTACCTCCGATTACGGTGTAATCGGCGTTGCTCCATTCCGAGGTGCGGGTTCCGAAGGGCTTTTTCGGCATTTTCTTTTTCTTTCAAGTGGCGTTTTTCCGGCGAGTGCTCCGGTGGTGTGACTTCTCCGGTGGCTTTTCCGGCGGGGCTCCAGCGTATTTTCCGGCGGCGCGTTTTTCCTTGCGGGCAAGGTGGGCAGCGGTGAGCTGCGCTCCGACGGTGGCTTGGCGAGGGGAGGTGGTGGCTCGGCGAGGGGCGGTGATGGGTTTTGAGTGGGGTTGGGCGGTGCGTGGCAGCGGGCGGCGGCTGGGCGACCGCCGGGCGAAGGTGGCGGGGCGCTGGTGTAGCGGCGTGGGACCGGCGGGAAGTGGTTGGCCGGCGGCGGCGTTAGGTTGGTGGCGGCGTCAAGTGGCTGGGGGGTTTCTTCGGTGTGGTGCGGCGAGGAGCGTGAGAGAGAGTAGGGAAGGGAGTGGGGAAGAAAAAGGAGAAAGGGAAGAAGAAGAAGGGTTTTTGATTTGGGGATTTTGTGGGTTTTAGGGATTTGTAGGGGCTTTAACAAGGGAGTGTTCCCTTGAGGTTTCAAGAAACACTTATGGGCTAGTGGTTAAAGTCTTGGTTACTTAAGTGGAAGGTCAAGAGTTCAATTTTCATTGGTAACACTAGGCCCTTTGATGATGGGGCCCCTGTCTTTTTCCTTCTTTTGTCTTCTAGTGGTGAGACTTGGCTAGTTTGTATAGTTCTAGTTCTATCCCCGTAAATAGGACCGAATTTCGAACCATTCTTATATTTATAATATCTCCGAAGTAATTAAGCTAAATAAGTAGTTCTACCACGAAGGTGATTACAAGAAATTGCCAACCGAACCTAGACAGAATTCGTCTTCTTGGTTTTCTCCCACGGGGTTTGCGTGGTCCTCGTCTTCTGGGGTTAGGTTTCCTTCCTCGAGATTGCTCTCGTTCCCGAGGTCGGCTTGAGTACGGCTCATGACGAATATTTTTCGGGGAGCGTCGTAGTTTCCTCGATGAGCGGTGCCCCCATGTTGTCCCATGGTGGTAGTGCGTGGTCTTTGGGGTTGGGTGCAAAGGAAGGCCTTGTGTCCTTCCTCTCCGCAGTTGAAGCATCGCAAGGGATTGCCCATGCAATCCTTGCCTCTATGGTTCTTGTTGCATTTCGGGCAAGGAAAGCTTCTGGCGCTAGCGTCGTTGTTCCCCAGAGGTGGCCTTTGGTTGGTCAGGTTACTTGGTCTTGTGTTGGCGTCGTTTCTCGTTCTCTTTACTGGTGGTGCCCCTCCTCCAGGGTTCCTCTTTCATATTTGCTCCTGAACCCCGCGTTGGAGTAGTTGGATTCGGTAGAGATTAGCGGCACTGGAGTAAGCCTCATTGAGAGTCCGAGGTCTGCTTACCACTAGTGCTTTTCGGGCTTCAAAGTTGAGGCCCGATACGAATCTCTCTATTTTGGTTACCTCGGTGGGGACTAGTTCTGGTGCGAAGCGTTCTAGTTCAAGGATTCGTTTGTGGTATTCCATAACGGTAGTTGTCCCTTGTTTCAGATGGAGAAACTCTTCGTACATGGATGCTCTTACGTGTGTTGGATAGAATCGCTCTCGTAGTCGCGTTTTGAGTTGTTCCCAGTTGAACCCCGGTTCTTGTTGGTAAGTGGGACCCTCGTGGATCCACCAAAGATTGGCCTCGTGTCCGAAGTAGAACGAAGCTATCTCCACGCGGCGTTCTTCTGGGCATTCTACTAACCCGAGAATTTTGTCGAGGGTTCGGATCCATTCCTCCAGGATTACGGGATCCTCTTCTCCTGAGAACGTGGGTGGTCGATGGTTAGAGACTTGTCGGGCGAAGTCTGCGTTTGCGTTCGATGGAGGTGGTGGGGGCCTGTTGTTGCGGAGAGCCACGTCGCTTAGTGCATGAGCGACTTGTGTTAGTTGTTCTAGTGTTTGGGTTAGGGGGTCGTGTGCGGCGGGTTCTGGAGTCCTTGATTGTCTTCTGTTGGGTGCCATGCTGTCGTCTTCCTGAGTCAACGTTTATAAGAATTTTAAATTGGGGCTTGGTGTCCTTCTTTGACGTGATAAGCGGGGGAAAGTTTTCTTCAGGTAAGGGAGGAGAGGTTATGTGTAGGTTTCACAATCTCACCGCGCGTCCTAAGGTTCTTGGATCCTATGTTCCTAAATATCTAGAGTTCAAGCTTAATGTCTTAAAGTCTGGTTTTAAGAGTCTTATCCTAGGGTCAAATTAGGCTCTGATACCAACTGTAACACCCCAGATTTTCAGGACGTTTAAAACTTATAAAATAAAGGTGAAATCTCATTAATTCAAAATGTAACATAAAGAGTACGGGGTGCTATGCCACACCTGAGCTAGAGAACTCAGGTGCACAGGCCAACTAACTAATATCCTTAACAAAGTAAATGCATAACATGGCACTCAGGCCGAAAGGGAACTATCTACTTCTACGTTCCAAGATCTAGCGCGCTCCAGTGACTTATTCTTCTGTGCCTGAAAGCCAAATATATCTGTTCAGCGAGAGATGCTGGTACCCACTCCAACGCGTTGAAATACAATACATACATATATATATATATATATATATATATATATATATATATATATATATATACATAGATATACGAAAAGTTCTTTCGAAGCATGAAGATATATCCTAAGAGACTCTAGCTTTCAAATCAGGGAACCGACTCGACAAATAGGGGTACACACAATCTACAGTCATAACCAAGTATATACGATTCTCGACATAGGGCACAGTTATAGATAAACACAACCAATAATCACAATTAAACATGTATAGTTTACTAGCAAGAATCCTATGGTCACGTTTTCCATAAAAGTCACAATATCAATCCTTCTTATCTCATCATATAACACACTTAGTTGGCGCCACAGGACCAATCGCATGCCCATACATGAGGGTCAGCGCATATAGCTCTGACACGGCCCCGCAGCACCCTGCCCCGTCTCACAATACGGAGGGGTCGATCGCAACCGACCGATGAGCCGCAACTCTATATAATATTTATATACCTGACCGGTCTTTACCAGCCTGGTCAACAGTTGGGATGGTTCTCAACCCATTCAACTGCCCGTATAGTGGACCTTTGTCCTATATAATATTTATATACCTGACCGGTCTCTACCAGCCTGGTTAACAGTTGGGATGGTTCTCAACCCATTCAACTGCCCGTATAGTGGACCTCAGTCCTATAATATTTATATACCTGACCGGTCTCTACCAGCCAGGTTAACAGCCGGTATGGTTCTCAGCCCATCCGACTACATGTATAGCCCGATTGATCTCGACCAAATCGGGGTAACATGCACACATAACACATAGCAAGCACATGCAACCCACATTAACACGTTGGGAAGGGGGAGAAAACGTATAACAAAACCTATGTGTGATCCTTCACATGCTAAGAATATTCCTAAGGGGTTCATACTTCTTTCACCTAGGTTAATGGGATACCAATTCAACTAGCATGCAATATATAAGACTCATACGACCTTCGAACGGTACCCGGAAATCAAACTAGACATAGGCACGATAGACGGAGTCTGTTGGGACACCACGGGGGTCGGGGGAACATCAAACGGGGAAGCCGAGATCCCGAAGTGTGGTACAAACCAGTGGGTAGCCGATGGGTGAGGGTTCACCCGCCGGCGGCACTATTCTCGGCAACGGGTGCCCGGCGGGCAGCTGCCCACTGCCGGCGTTGCCCAACTATGCCGCGGGTAGGTGGCGGGTCCCCTACCCCCACCTACCCCCCACTGACTCTTTTTCACCAAAAACGCCTCGGGAACCTTTGTGGAACCCGAAACCATGCTTAGACACTTTCAAACGCAATTGATAACACACGTAGACAATTAACGAATCAAAATCAAGAAACATATGGCACATAACCTATCATGCTTTCCTAAACATAACCAACACCCAATCATGCGAATTCCCACCCAATATACCAAGAATAATATCATACGAATTCCACGATATAACCTAGGGTTCTATTTTTAAATCAACAAGAACACAATTCATCTTCCAAAATCAGGATTCGGTAGGAATATCATATAACTATCAAGAACCTCATATAATCATTAAGAACATCAAGAACACCATATAATTATCAAGAACGTTATATAATCATCAAGAACACCATAATTATCAAGAACCTCTCCTCATCAAGATTACCCATAGAATCATCCCACCAACCATAAATAATAATATCACAAATAATCAATACACAATAATATGGGGAAATCCTAAGAAGGGAAACATAGCTATGAAAATAGGTTTTGTTGAGACATGGGTTACCTCTTATCCTTAATTAATTCCTTGGCTATGAAGGGTCTTTCTTTAAGCTTTCTTGCTTTCTTGATTACTTCTAAGGGGATTCTTGGAGCTCTTTGGTTGGTGAGAGATTATTGTGGTGGGGGTTCTAGGTTCCTAAATACCTAGAGTTCCAGCCTAGTGTCCTAAAGTCCGATCTTAAGAGTCTTATCCTAGGGTCAAACTTAGGCTCTGATTCCAACTGTAACACCCCGAAATTTTTAAACTTTTGAAGCTTATATAATAAAGGTAAGTTCTCATTAAATCCCAAAACATAATATAAAGAGTACGGGGTGCTATGCCACACCTGAACTAGAGAACTCAGTTGCACAGGCTAACTAACAAATATCCTCAATAACGTAAATATATAAGCGTGGCACGCAGGCCGAAAAGGAAACTATCTACTTCTACGCTTCAAGACTCTAGCGCGCTCCAGTGTCTACTCCTCTGTGCCTGAAAGCCAAATATATATGTTCAGCGAGAGATGCTGGTAACCCACTCCAACGCGTTGAAATACAATACATATAGAGATATATATAGATATACGGAAACCATTTTGAACATGAAGATATATCCTACGAACTCTAGCTTTTAAAACAGGGGTAGACTCGACAGATAGAGCTAAGCACAGACAACAGTTATACCAAGCATATACAGTTTACAAAAAGGCAAGACAGGTAAAGATAAGCACAATTAATAATCATAACCCAACATATACGATTCCCAGTATAGATCCCATAGTCACATCCCCAAGACACTCATAACAACAACTCATCCATACTTCATCACATAGCACACTTTGTTGGCACCACAGGACCAACCGCATGCCCATACATGAGGGTCCGCGCATATACCTCTGACACGGCCCCGCAGCACCCTGCCCCGTATCGCAACACGGAGGGGTCGATCGCAACCGACCGATGAACCGCAGCTCATCATAGTTTGATCGCAACCAAACAGTGGACCGCAGCCCAGGAGTATGTCATCTGACCGCAGCGAGGAAATATGAACCGCAGCTCATGTAGAAACGTTTGATCGCAACCAAACGGTGGACCGCAGCCCAAGAGTGAAAATCTGAACGCAGCCAGCTTTTGAACCGCAGCCCAGGAACAACCAATCCGATCGCAACCGAATTGGGGTATCATGCACACATAACACATAGCAAGCGCATGCAACCCACATTAACACATTGGGAAGGGGGAGAAAACGTATAACAAAACCTATGCGTGATCCTTCACATACTAAGAATAATCCTAAGGAGTTCATACTTCTTTCACCTAGGTCAACGGGATACCAATTCAATTAGCATGCAATATATAAAACTCATACAACCTACAAACGGTAACCGAAATATCAAACTAGACATAGGCACGACAGACGGAGTCCATTGGGACACCACGGGGATCGGGGGAACATCAAACGGGGAAGCCAAAATCCCAAATTGGGTATTTTTCCAGCGGGTAGCCGGTGGGTGAGAGTTCAACCGCCGCCGGCAGCCCTTTTCGGGCAGCGGGTGCCCGGCGGGCAGCTGCCCGCTGCCGGCGACGCCATCTTTAGCCGCGGGTAGGTGGCGGGTCCCCTTATAACACCCCAGATTTTCAGGATATTTAAAACTTATAAAATAAAGGTGAAATCTCATTAAATCCCAAAACATAATACAAGAGTATGGGGTGCTATGCCACACCTGAGCTAGAGAACTCAGGTGCACAGGCTAACTAACTAATATTCTCAAAGGGTATCAATACTAAATCATGGCACGCAGGCCGGAAGGGAAAAACTATCTAAGCTACGTCCAAGCTTCTAGTGCGCTCCAGTGATCTACTCGTCTGTGCCTGAAAGCCAAATATATCTGTTCAGCGAGAGATGCTGGTAACCCACTCCAACGCGTTGAAATACAATACATATAGATATATATATATAGATATATGAAAAGTCATTTTGAACATGAGGTTATCTCCTACGAACTCTAGCTTTTAAAACAGGGATAGACTCAACAGATAGGGCTAAGCACAGACAGCAGTTATACCGAGCATATATAGTTTACAACAGGCAAGACAGATAAGATAAGCACCACTAATAATCATAACCCGACATATACAATCCCTGGTATAAATCTCATAGTCTCATCCCCAAGATACTCATAACAACAACTCATCCATACTTCATCACATAGCACACTTTGTTGGCGCCACAGGACCAATCGCATGCCCATACATGAGGGTCAGCGCATATAGCTCTGACACGGCCCCGCAGCACCCTGCCCCGTCTCACAGCACGGAGGGGTCGATCGCAACCGACCAATGAGCCGCAGCTCTATATAATATTTATATACCTGACCGGTCTCTACCAGCCTGGTTAACAGTTGGGATGGTTCTCAACCCATTCAACTGCCCGTATAGTGGACCTCAGTCCTATAATATTTATATACCTGACCGGTCTCTACCAGCCAGGTTAACAGCCGGTATGGTTCTCAGCCCATCCGACTACATGTAAAGCCCGATTGATCTCGACCAAATCGGGGTAACATGCACACATAACACATAGCAAGCACATGCAACCCACATTAACACGTTGGGAAGGGGGAGAAAACGTATAACAAAACCTATGTGTGATCCTTCACATGCTAAGAATATTCCTAAGGGGTTCATACTTCTTTCACCTAGGTTAATGGGATACCAATTCAACTAGCATGCAATATATAAGACTCATACGACCTTCGAACGGTACCCGGAAATCAAACTAGACATAGGCACGATAGACGGAGTCTGTTGGGACACCACGGGGGTCGGGGGAACATCAAACGGGGAAGCCAAAATCCCCAATTGGGGTGCAAACCAGCGGGTAGCCGGTGGGTGAGGGTTCACCCGCCGCCGGCAGCGGGTGCCTGGCGGGCAGCTGCCCGCTCGCCAGCTGCCCACTGCCGGCGTTGCCCAAGAAGGCCGCGGGTAGGTGGCGGGTCCCCTACCCCCACCTACCCCCCACTGACTCTTTTCATCAAGAAACGCCCCGGGAACCTTTGTGGAACCCGGAACCATGCTTGGACGCTTTCAAACGCAATTGATAACACACGTAGACAATTAACGGATCAAAATTAGGAAACAAACGGCACATAACCTATCATGCTTTTCGAAACATAATAAACACCCAATCATGCGAATTCCCACCCAATATACCAAGAATAATTCCATACGATACAACCTAGGGTTCTAATCACTTTTATGCCAACAAGAATACGATTCGTCTTCTAATTACAAGATTCGGTACAAATAACACATAAGCATCAAGAACGCCATACAATTATCAAGAACAACATATAATCATCAAGAACTCCACGTAATCGTTAAGAACACCATAATTATCAAGAATCTCCCGATACCAAGATCACCCATGGAATTATCCCATCAATCATCAATAATAACATCACAAATCATCAATACACAATAATATGGGGAAATCCTACGGGGGAAATCATAGCTATGAAAATAGGTTTTGTTGAGACATGGGTTACCTCTTAGCCTTAATTAATTCCTTGGCTATGAAGCGTCTTTCTTTAAGCTTTCTTGCTTTCTTGATTTCTTCTAAGGGGATTCATGGAGCTCTTTGGGGTGGTGGAACGTTTATTGTGGTGGGGGTTTCTAGGTGCCTCTTAAGCCCCCTATTTATATATTTAGGAGTCTTAGTTAGGAACTAATATTATAGGCTTGCTAATTCTATTTCTTTTGGAGCTAAGGATTGGGTTTAGGGATAAGGGCCCGTGGACTATGGTGGGCCTTTCCTAATTAATTATTGTGATTTAATTCTTTCTTTTGGGTAATTGATTAAATGATTTAATTGATTTTAGGGATCGTAACACGGGGTGTTACACTCTCCCCCCCCCCCCCCTTAACAGGAAGCTTCGTCCCCGAAACTTGGTCCTTGTCGAGTGACTTCTTCCGAGTTACCTGGTGCGAAAAGTTCGGGGTAGCGTTCCCTCATCGTGTCCTTGAGTTCCCATGTTTCTTCCTCGGTCCCATGATGGGTCCAGAGAACTTTCACCATTTCTATGGTTCGACGTCGTGTGGTCCTCGTCTTGGTGTCAAGGATTCTCACGGGTTTTTCTTCGTATACTAGCGACTCGCCGAGGTCCACAACCTCGGGTTGAAGTACATGTCTCAGATCGTGCACGTATTTCTTTAGCTGGGATACGTGGAATACGTTGTGTACTCGTTCTAGTTCAACGGGTAGCGCGAGGCGATAGGCTAGGTTCCCAACTCTTTCTATGATCTCGTAGGGGCCGATGAATCGTGGGCTGAGCTTCCCTTTTCTTCCGAATCTCATCACCCCCCGTGTGGGCGAGATTCTCAACCAAACCTTGTCCCCGGTGTTGAACTCGGCTTGTTTCCATTTTAGGTCGGCATAGGACTTCTGGCGGTCCTGGGCAGTCTTCATCCTTTCCCGGATGTGCTTGATCTTGGTGATGGCATCTTGTAGGTGTTGGGGCCCTAGTGCTATTGGGTCGACCATGTCTTGCCAACATAAGGGGGTTCTACACTTTTGTCCGTATAGAGCTTCGTAGGGTGCCATACGTATGCTTGCGTGGTAGCTATTGTTGTATGAAAATTCGATGAGGTCTAGGTGTTCCTCCCATGTCCCTTGAAATTCTAACACACAGGCTCTTAGCATGTCTTCGAGAGTTTGAATGGTTCTCTCGGTCTGGCCGTCCGTGGTGGGGTGGAAGGCGGTGCTTAGCTTTAGTTGTGTTCCCAAGGCTAGTTGCATGGATTTCCAGAATTGTGATAGGATCCTGGAGTCTCTGTCGGATACGATGTTTCGGGGAACTCCATGGTACTTCACTACTCGACTCAAGTAGGCTTGGGCTAGTTGCGTCATTGTCCACGTTTCATTCATAGCGATGAATCGCGCCGTTTTGGTTAGTCGGTCTACTATGACCCAAATCTTATCCTTGCCGGTCTTTGTTGGGGGTAATCCTCCGACAAAGTCCATGGATATGGAATCCCACTTCCCTTGTGGTATCTCAAGGGGTTGTACGAGTCCCTTGGGCTTGCATCGTTCGGCCTTCACCCTTTGGCAATTCAGGCACTTGGCCACGAAATCCGCAATCTCCTTTTTCATGTTGGGCCACCAAAACGACCTTTTTATGTCTTGGTATAGTTTGTCACCTCCTGGGTGAACTGAGTATGGGGAGTTGTGTCCTTCTTCCAAGATTTGTTGTTTCAAGTGGGGGTGCGTTGAGGGCACGCACCACCTTCCTTGGTAACGGAGACTGTCGTCTTCGTGTATTTTGAAGGGCCCTTCTTTCCCCTGGGTCAGGTCGCGGCGGATCTTATCTAGTTCCGGGTCCTGCTGTTGTCCTATTTTGATTTCTTCGAAGAGTGTAGGTATGACTTGTGCGTTGAGCAAGTGGGCGTCGGGGTAGATTTGATCTTGCTTTATTATTTCCAAATCCAGTCTTTGGAAGTCCCTGTACAGCTGGTCCGGTAGGATCCAGGTGGTGTTGAGGGCGTGGCTAGTCTTCCTACTTAGGGCATCCGCCACAACGTCAGCTTTTCCCTCGTGGTATTGGACGTCCAGGTCGTAGTCCTTTATGAGTTCTAACCACCTTCGCTGTCTCATGTTTAGGTCCTTCTGGGTGAAGATGTATTCTAGGTTCTTATGGTCCGTGTAAATCTTGCATTGCACCCCATATAAGTAATGCCTCCAAATTTTTAGTGCGAACATGATGGCGGCTAGTTCGAGGTCCCCTTGTAACACCCCAGATTTTCAGGATATTTAAAACTTATAAAATAAAGGTGAAATCTCATTAAATCCCAAAACATAATACAAGAGTATGGGGTGCTATGCCACACCTGAGCTAGAGAACTCAGGTGCACAGGCTAACTAACTAATATCCTCAAAGGTATCAATACTAAATCATGGCACGCAGGCCGGAAGGGAAAAACTATCTAAGCTACGTCCAAGCTTCTAGCGCGCTCCAGTGATCTACTCGTCTATGCCTGAAAGCCAAATATATCTGTTCAGCGAGAGATGCTGGTAACCCACTCCAACGCGTTGAAATACAATACATATAGATATATATATAGATATATGAAAAGTCATTTTGAACATGAGGATATCTCCTACGAACTCTAGCTTTTAAAACAGGGATAGACTCAACAGATAGGGCTAAGCACAGACAGCAGTTATACCGAGCATATACAGTTTACAACAAGCAAGACAGATAAGATAAGCACCATTAATAATCATAACCCAACATATACAATCCCTTGTATAAATCTCATAGTCTCATCCCCAAGATACTCATAACAACAACTCATCCATACTTCATCACATAGCACACTTTGTTGGCGCCACAAGACCAATCGCATGCCCATACATGAGGGTCAGCGCATATAGCTCTGACACGGCCCCGCAGCACCCTGCCCCGTCTCACAGCACGGAGGGGTCGATCGCAACCGACCAATGAGCCGCAGCTCTATATAATATTTATATACCTGACCGGTCTCTACCAGCCTGGTTAACAGTTGGGATGGTTCTCAACCCATTCAACTGCCCGTATAGTGGACCTCGGTCCTATATAATATTTATATACCTGACCGGTCTCTACCAGCCTGGTTAACAGTTGGGATGGTTCTCAACCCATTCAACTGCCCGTATAGTGGATCTTAGTCCTATATAATATTTATATACCTGACCGGTCTCTACCAGCCTGGTTAACAGCCAGTATGGTTCTCAGCCCACCCGACTGCCCGTATAGCCCGATTGATCTCAACCAAGTCTTGGTAACATGCACACATAACATATAGCAAGCACATGCAACCCATATTAACACATTGGGAAGGGGGAGAAAACGTATAACAAAACCTATGCGTGATCCTTCACATACTAAGAATAGTCCTAAGGGGTTCATACTTCTTTCACCTAGGTCAACGGGGTACCAATTCAACTAGCATGCAATATACAAGACTCATACGACCTACGAACGGTACCCGAAAATCAAACTAGACATAGGCACAATAGACGGAGTCCGTTGGGACACCACGGGGGTCGGGGGAACATCAAACGGGGAAGCCAAAATCCCCAATTGGGGTGCAAACCAGCGGGTAGCCGGTGGGTGAGGGTTCACCCGCCGGCTGCCCGCCGGCGGCAGCCATTCCGGGCAGCGGGTGCCCGACGGGCAGCTGCCCGCCCGCCGACTGCCCGCTGCCGGCGTTGCCCAAGAAGGCCGCGGGAAGGTGGCGGGTCCCCTACCCCCCACTGACTCTTTTCATCAAGAAACGCCCCGGGAACCTTTGTGGAACCCGAAACCATGCTTGGACACTTTCAAACGCAATTGATAACACACGTAGACAATTAACGTATCAAAATCAGGAAACAAACGGCACATAACCTATCATGCTTTTCTAAACATAATAAACACCCAATCATGCGAATTCCCACCCAATATACCAAGAATAATTCCATACAATACAACCTAGGGTTCTAATCACTTTTATGCCAACAAGAATACGATTCGTCTTCTAATTACAAGATTCGGTACAAATAACACATAAGCATCAAGAATGCCATACAATTATCAAGAACAACATATAATCATCAAGAACTCCACGTAATCGTTAAGAACACCATAATTATCAAGAATCTCCCGATACCAAGATCACCCATGGAATTATCCCATCAATCATCAATAATAACATCACAAATCATCAATACACAATAATATGGGGAAATCCTACGGGGGAAATCATAGCTATGAAAATAGGTTTTGTTGAGACATGGGTTATCTCTTAGCCTTAATTAATTCCTTGGCTATGAAGGGTCTTTCTTTAAGCTTTCTTGCTTTCTTGATTTCTTCTAAGGGGATTCTTGGAGCTCTTTGGGGTGGTGGAACGTTTATTGTGGTGGGGGGTTTCTAGGTGCCTCTTAAGCCCCCTATTTATATATTTAGGAGTCTTAGTTAGGAACTAATATTATAGGCTTGCTAATTCTATTTCTTTTGGAACTAAGGATTGGGTTTAGGGATAAGGGCCCGTGGACTATGGTGGGCCTTTCCTAATTAATTACTGTGATTTAATTCTTTCTTTTGGGCAATTGATTAAATGATTTAATTGATTTTAGGGATCGTAACACGGGGTGTTACACCCCTACCCCCCACTGACTCTTTCATCACCAAAAATGCCCCGGGAACCTTTGTGGAACCCGGAACCATGCTTAGACACTTTTAAACACAATTGACAACAACACGTAGACAATTGACGGATCAAAGCGAGGAACATACGGCACATAACCTATCATGCTTTTCTAAACATAATTAACACCCAAACATGCAATTTCCCACCCAATACACCAAGAATAATATCATACGATAGATCCTAGGGTTCTAATCACTTTTAAATCAACAAGGACACAATTCATCTTCTAATATCAAGATTCGGTAAGAATACCACATAAACACCAAGAACATCCTACAATCATCAAGAACATCATATAATCATCAAGAACGTCATATAATCATCAAGAACACCATAATTATCAAGAACCTCTCATCATCAAGATCACCCATGGAATCATCACACCAATCATCAATAATAATATCACAAATCATCAATACACAATAATATGGGGAAATCCTAAGAGGGGGATCATAGCTATGAAAATAGGTTTTGTTGAGACATGGGTTACCTCTTAGCCTTAATTGATTCCTTGGCTATGAAGGGTCTTTCTTTAAGCTTTCTTCTTTCTTGATTTCTCCTAGGGGAATTATTGGAATTCTTGGTGTGGTTAGAGATTATTGTGGTGGGAGTTCTAGGTGCCTCCTTATGTTCCCTATTTATATATCTAAGAGTCTTACTTAGGGCCTAATTACTATAGGTTTGCTAACTCTATTCCTTTTAGGACTAAGGATTGGGTTTAGGGATAAGGGCCCATGGACTATGGTGGGCCATTCCTAATTAATTATGTGATTTAATTCTTTCTTTTGGGTAATTGGTTAAATGATTAATTAGTTTTTAGGGATCGTAACACGGGGTGTTACACATATAGTCCTTGATGGGTTCTGAAAGCTGTTTTGAACTCTTCTCCTTGCTTCATCCTCACTTGATGATACCCAGCTCTTAGATCTAACTAAGTGAAAACCTTAGCAAGGGCCAATTCTGAAAAAATATCTTCTATAAGTGGTATGGGAAACTTATTCTTAATGGTGATGCCATTCAATGCCCTGTAGTCCACACAAAACCTCCAAGAGTTATCCTTCTTTGGAACCAGCTGTGACACCCCAAAAATCCACACTCCAAACCATGAATTAATTGAGTAATTAATTCTATTTCTTTTGAGGAATTGATTCATAAAATCCTGATTTTTAATACTCAAGGACTAGTATTTGACTAGTCAATCTTTAAGTGGTGCTGTACCTTGTGCTTTGAGAGGAGTTCCCTTGTTCCTTACACTTTTTAAGAGTTAGTAAGGGTATCCTTGTCTTTTCACCAAGAGCTAGTTTTGTAACCTAAACCTAGAAGACTTCTTCATTGTTCATCCCTTACATTTCCTAGAAAATATCTCTACCTTCTCTCTAGAATAGAACAGTGGCTTGTTCTTCAAGCCAAAAGAAGCCTTTGTCAAGATTCCAAGTTTTGCTCCCAAGATTCAATCTTTCCTCTATTTTGGCATCTAGAAGGGTAAGATCTAAGCTTGTCTAGTCTTTTTGGTTCCATCTTGGTTGTCTTTTTCTTAAAGGTTGGATCTTTATGATCTTTTGGTTTGATCTTGAAGTGGGTTTGGCTAGTGAGCTTAGTGGAGAGCTTGTTGTGGTGTAAGAAGAGTCTTTTGGTCTTCAAGAGGTAACCCATGCTCTACAAAACCTATTTTGCTTACCTATATATGATTTCTTGGCTTCTATTTGTGTTTTGCTATGAAATGTGAGTGTTTATGCATTTATCTTGTGATATTGCATATCTACAGCTTGTGTTTAGGATTCCTTTGTGTCATTGCTTGGCATTTTCCTTGGTTCAAGTCATTTTGTTGTGTTTGGTGAGATTTGGCATGTTTTGGACTTGAATTTGTGTTTGGAGAAGAAAATCCCTAAACGGATTTGTTGTGGAACAAGAGTGTTCCCGCGGGCGGAACGGCAGGCGGGGCACCACCCGCGGGTACATAGCCTGTGGGAATATGTTCCCGCGGGCGGAACCACGGGTGGGGCGCTACCCGTGGATCCACCCGCGGGTACATGGTTGGTGTTGTGATGGGATTTGTTCCCCGTGATTTGTTTGTCTCGGTCTTTGATCTTTTGGCCTCCCGATGTTCTTTTGTGGAACTATTTGAGCGTCTTCTTGATGTTTCGTAGGTCTAGAGCTTTATGGTAGGTATCCATATAGGATCTTTGGTGCTGTGAATCGTGTTAAGTGTTCAACATTGTGTTTCGTTGAACCATGTGGTGTCTTGTGTATTCCTCGGAACTATCTTGAGTTTCCCCGTTGTTGAGCTTGCTAGTTATTATCCTAATGCTAGCGTCGTTGTTGTTGTTGGGTGGTGACCCGTCTCTTGATTGAGTATGTTTCATACCTCTTTTGCAATCCGTTGCTTGTTTCGTGTGAGTGGTGGTGCGTGTGTGGCTTTACCTGGATTGCACGATTAGTGGTATGGGACGCTAGTCACCAAGGTATTGCAGCGGTCCTCGTGGTGGCCGTGACGTGATTATGGAGTTGTGGCTGAGTCCACGTGTTTGGGGGATAACATTGTGTTATCCGGGCATGTGTTACCGTGAATTGGTGGGTTTTCGTTGGTGGTTATAGGTGGGGGACGACGGTCCCGGCGGAATAAGGTTGGACTTGGCTGCACAGGGGTTTTCTGGAGGTAATGGTTGGCTTTGAAGGTACAAGGTTGGGGGTAGCCATAAGGTTGGAACAGGGCATAAGGAAGGCATATCAACTCGTGATGTGTGATGTCACGAGGACTTGTGAAGCCGTTGTTGTGTGATCTTCTCTCGTGACGTGTGTAGTCACGGAGTCTTATGGTGTTTTGGCATGTGTTGCCGTTGGGTGAGTCTTTATCCTTGTGTGTGGTTAACCTTTGTGGTTGGGATGTGTTCCCGGTGTTATCCTTGCGAGTGGTGAGTCTTGTGTTGTCCTTTGATCTTGGCTCTTGACTTATATATATGTATTCCGTTTCGAAAATGGTTTTCATATTATATATATCTACCTATTTATGATACTTAACGGTATTGGTGGGTTACCAGCATCTTTCGCTGACCGAGCGTCGTCCCGATGTTTATCTTTGTATCTTTCAGGTGATGCGTAGTCGAGCGCGATGTCTAGAGCTGGTAGCTTAGCACCTGTATCTTTAGACAGTGTTTTTGAGGCCTGTGTGCCAATGTCTTTAGATTGTTCTAGTTTGGTGTTTTTGGGATAGTGATACACTTGCAGATTGTCGCCGTAGTGTATTCCAAGTGTGGTATACGTGGCATAACACCCTGTTTTGGATTCCTTTTATCCAGTTATCTTTCTATCTTCCGCTGTGCTAGTGTTTTGTTGTTAATCTGCATGTGTTAAGACTTGTTTTTAGGTCTTGTTTTTGGGGGGAGTTACAGTTGGTATCAGAGCCTAGGTTTGAACCTTGGTTTAGAGCCTAGGAAGAGTTAAGTCTAGACTTTCTAAGTGTTTAAGTGTGTTTTGAGACCTCTAAGCGACCTTAAGAAGCTAAGTGTTAAGTTTAGGACTCTAGGTTGCGCGGTGAGATGTGTGTTGTTTTCTGTCTTACTTGCTTGCTTTTTGTGGTAACCTTGTTGTTGTAGCAGAAGTGCGATGCCTCCTCGTCCTCGCGCCCGCTCCCCAGAGACCCCGACCAACGAGCAGCTCGCCCAGAATCTCCATCAGTTGACGCAGACGATGCAGTCGCTCAGTGAAGCTCTGTTGAACAACAATCAAGCTGCACCGCCTCCGCCTCCGGTTGGGCACCGCGATGTGGGTCGTTTAGTGTCTGGGCATCGGCCGCCTTCCTTTGCTGGTGAAAAAGACCTTGTAGTCCTTGAAGAGTGGCTACGGGTGTTTGATATGATTTTTACCGTGGTGGGTTGTCCCGAAGAGAGTAGAGTAGAACTGGCAACGTTCTACTTCTGCCAAGAAGCTGATCTGTGGTGGGTTCACGAGAGTCCGGCCTTTCTTGAAGAGCCTGGGTTTGATTGGACCGCGCTCAAGGACAGGATGCGCGAAAGGTTCTACCCAGCGCATGTGTGAGCCGCCATTTTTGATGAGTTCCTTCATCTGCAGCAAGGACCCTTATCTGTGGTGGAGTACCACAAGAAGTTTTTAGAGCTGGCGCACTTCGCGAGGGTGTTGGGCCTACAGAGCTTGCCAAAGTTGAGCGTTTCGTTGCCGGTCTGAATTATGAGGCACGAAAAGCGTTGACGGTGAGTAGACCCAGTTCCCTCAAGGATGCGTATCTGTGTGCCGCGGATCTGTTTCGTGTTCAGCAGCTTCAGAAGAGTTCGCTTGAGTTGGCTAGGAAGAGAGTTGAGAGTGGTGGTTCTTTTGCTTTCAAGAAGCCCCGACGGAGTTTTCCGGCTAGAGTTGTGTCATCTTCTTCTCAAGGACCAGTTAGGATGAAGCCTCCGGTTCAAGCTAAGTCGGTTGGTTGTCGCAAGTGTGGGAAAGTGCATCCGGGTCAAGTTTGTTATGGCCAGGCGTTTAAGTGTTTTCGCTGTGGGGTTGTTGGTCATAGAGTTGCGGAGTGTCCTCAGCTTGTCGGTCAGAGAGCGTTACCGCTACCCCCGGGAGTGGAGGAGCACTAGGAGGGAGTTCAGGTCGTGGAGCTGTTGGAGCTAGGCCGCCGAGGAGAGTTTTTGTGATGGCGCGTTCGCAGGCGGAGTCGGAGGGTCTGGTGGAGGAGGAGTTAGCAGGTAACCCTTGTTTTGAGCCTATCCTTGTGCCCCCGAGAGCTTTGTGTTCTTTGTTGCCTTGGGTGCTATCTTACGTTTCGTAGTTGTCTTTGTGTTCTTTGTTGCTTTGGGTGCTATCTTGTGTTTCGTAGTTGTCTTTGTTTGGCAATCCTTGGCTTGTTTCCCTTGCTTGTTTTTCGTTGGATGCTTAGTATAGACTTGGCTTGTTTCCCTTGCTTGTTTTTCGTTGGATGCTTAGTATAGACTCTTTTCTTGCTAAGTGTTTTCTTTAGTTGGCATCTTGTTTGTGGTAGCCATCTATCCTTGAGTTATCTTGTGCTTAGCCCAATTCTTTCACCTTTGGACTTGGTTGTTTTTACAACAATTCCTTGTGCTTTTCCCTAAATTTTCCAAGTATTCTTTGATTTGGAAAAAAATAGCCAACCCCTACCAAAATCTTTCCTTGTGTAGCCTAAAAGTTGAGCCTAATGTTTCTTTGTAGCCTTTGAGTTTTGAACCTTAGCCTATTTCTTTTCTACCCAACCTTTAAACCACTTGAGCTAATTATCTTTCTTAAAACCTAACCCATTTTAATTCTTTTTAAACCTTAAATCCCAATTCGTTCAAAATCCCCAAATTTAATCATCTTTTTCCCCAATCTCACCCAAATCCCTAATTTCTTTCCCCAAAATTCTCTTCTTCTTTTTCCTTCTCCCTACCCGTGAGCTACCCGAAGCCACCCCACCCCGTCGCTCCTTCGCAACCCGCCACCACCAACCTGCCCGTCGCCGTTCGCCGCCGCCTCGCCGCCGGAGCCTCGCCGTCCCGTCGCCGCCGCCGTCCTGCTGTGTGTCGTGCCGCTGAGCAGTCGCGAGAGAGAGAGAGAGAGAGAGCAGCGAGAGAGGGAGAGCCGCGAGAGTGTGGTAGAAGAAGAAGAAGTTGTGGGCTTTGTTTGTTGAGCTTTGGATCATCTTTCACCATGCCTAGAAGGTCAAGTTTGGCAAGAAAAGCGGAATGGGTGGATGCCCACTACCTTGTGCTTGAAGGTAAAGCTTTTGACCCGGAATCTTTTTCAAGTTCCTTGTTGGATTTGCTTAAGTTTCAAGGTTTGCTAGATGGTTTTCTCGCCATAAGGGCCAAGACTTACCCGAGTTTGGTGAAGGAGTTTTACCGTCACATGGTTGTGACGAAGGAAGGTGAAAGGCTTGAGATCACCTCTAAGGTGAGAGGTGTGAAGGTTGTGTTGTCTGAGAAGAGGTTAGCTCAGTTGTTGAGTTTGTCTGCTACCGAAGTGGCTCAGTACAGTGGTCATTCTTGGATTAGTACGGATACCATGGGGTACCGTGACTATTTGAGTTATCTGTTTGGCCGTACGAGTGGTTTCACTCAAGCCTCTAGGCCGGAGAAGAAGTGGTTGTCTGCGAAACAAAGGATCTTGGTGATGTTGGTGTCAGATTGTTTGTTGCCTAACAACAACAAGAGCAGTTTGTTGGGTAAGTTGGAGTGTACCTTTGCTTTCTGTTTGAAGAATATGGTTAAGTTCAATCTGCCTGCTTTGATGATGCAACACATGGTGTTTTGCCGGGATCACAACCGGAAGAGTTTGCCGTATGGCATGGTGCTAAGTTGGATCTTGGTTAAGAAAGGTGTTAGTGTGAATGGTTGACCCTCGAAGGCTGTGGGAAAGATGGTGTTGGATACCGCCAATCTCCGGAGTTGTAATCTGTTTCAGTTGGATAGTGGTGAGTACATCACGCTTGAAGAGGTTGCTAGGAAAGCACCTGTTGAGAGAGCAGAGTTAGCTGCTGGGCTTGAGATTCATGCCAGGAAGTTGAGCCTTGCAGTCCAGAGTTTGGGTGGTGACGAAGAAGTTGAGGAAGAAGCAGATCAGGAAGAAGAGGAAAGAGCACCGGAGACCGCTGAGGCTAAAGTAAGTGAATCAGACAGTGAGGAACGCCGTAGAAGGGAAGAAGTTCGCACCAAGAGAAGGCAGGATGTCGCCTCTTTGCTTCGTCAGCAGAACAGTTTGATCGCCGAAGGTTTTGCGTTTGTGAGGTCGCAGTTTGCCGCAGTGCATCAGAGGCTGGATCGGTTTGAAGCTAGTTCTAGTCACAGAGTTGAAACCGAAGAAAAAGAGTCTGAAGAGGCCGAAGAGTCGGAGAGTGAAGAGTTCTAGTGGTGTTGTGGTAACCCCGTTCGCTTCTTCTTTGTTGTTTCTTAGCCTTTGTAGCTTGGTGTTTGGTTGTTGTGTGCTTTGTGTGCTTGCTTGTTTTGTTTGTTGCCTTGTTGTTTAGCTAGTGTGTTAGTTGGTGTTTGAGTTAGTAGTTTAGTTCTTAGTTGTTGTCTAGAAGTTGGTTGTTGTGTTGAGGGTAGAGTTCTTGATGCCCAATCTATCCGTTTGTTGACCTCTTGCCTGTCCTTGAATTCGTAATGTCTTTCTCATTGCCTTGGAACCTTGTGAGAACTTTTGGAGTTTTTGACCAAAAGGGATATTCTTGGACATCTTGTCACAATTTTGTTTCCTTGTTACCTTTCGTTCTTAATTCGTTGCACCCAAGTTTCGGGGACGAAACTTTTTTGAAGGAGGAGAGGATGTGACACCCCAAAAATCCACACTCCAAACCATGAATTAATTGAGTAATTAATTCTATTTCTTTTGAGGAATTGATTCCTAAAATCCTGATTTTTAATACTCAAGGACTAGTATTTGACTAGTCAATCTTTAAGTGGTGCTGTACCTTGTGCTTTGAGAGGAGTTCCCTTGTTCCTTACACTTTTTAAGAGTTAGTAAGGGTATCCTTGTCTTTTCACCAAGAGCTAGTTTTGTAACCTAAACCTAGAAGACTTCTTCATTGTTCATCCCTTACATTTCCTAGAAAATATCTCTACCTTCTCTCTAGAATAGAAGTGTAGCTTGTTCTTCAAGCCAAAAGAAGCCTTTGTCAAGATTCCAAGTTTTGCTCCCAAGATTCAATCTTTCCTCTATTTTGGCATCTAGAAGGGTAAGATCTAAGCTTGTCTAGTCTTTTTGGTTCCATCTTGGTTGTCTTTTTCTTAAAGGTTGGATCTTTATGATCTTTTGGTTTGATCTTGAAGTGGGTTTGGCTAGTGAGCTTAGTGGAGAGCTTGTTGTGGTGTAAGAAGAGTCTTTTGGTCTTCAAGAGGTAACTCATGCTCTACAAAACCTATTTTGCTTACTTATATATGATTTCTTGGCTTCTATATGTGTTTTGCTATGAAATGTGAGTGTTTATGCATTTATCTTGTGATATTGCATATCTAGAGCTTGTGTTTAGGATTCCTTTGTGCCATTGCTTGGCATTTTCCTTGGTTCAAATCATTTTGTTGTGTTTGGTGAGATTTGGCATGTTTTGGACTTGAATTTGTGTTTGGAGAAGAAAATCCCCGAAGGGATTTGTTGTGGAACAGGAGTGTTCCCGCGGGCGGAACGGCAGGCGGGGCACCACCCGCCGGCCTACCCGCGGGTACATAGCCTGTGGGAATATGTTCCCGCGGGCGGAACCACGGGTGGGGCGCTACCTGTGGATCCACCCGCGGGTACATGGTTGGTGTTGTGATGGGATTTGTTCCCCGTGATTTGTTTGTCTCGGTCTTTGATCTTTTGGCCTCCCGATGTTCTTTTGTGGAACTATTTGAGCGTCTTCTTGATGTTTCGTAGGTCTAGAGCTTTATGGTAGGTATCCATGTAGGATCTTTGGTGTTGTGAATCGTGCTAAGTGTTCAACATTGTGTTTCGTTGAACCGTGTGGTGTCTTGTGTGTTCCTCGGAACTATCTTGAGTCTCCCCGTTGTTGAGCTTGCTAGTTATTATCCTAATGCTAGCATCGTTGTTGTCGTTGGGTGGTGACCCGTCTCTTGATTGAGTATGTTTCATACCTCTTTTGCAATCCGTTGCTTGTTTCGTGTGAGTGGTGGTGCGTGTGTGGCTTTACCTGGATTGCACGATTAGTGGTATGGGACGCTAGTCACCAAGGTATTGCAGCGGTCCTCGTGGTGGCCGTGACGTGATTATGGAGTTGTGGCTGAGTCCACGTGTTTGGGGGATAACATTGTGTTATCCGGGCATGTGTTGCCGTGAATTGGTGGGTTTTCGTTGGTGGTTATAGGTGGGGGACGACGGTCTCGGCGGAATAAGGTTGGACTTGGCTGTACAGGGGTTTTCTGGAGGTAATGGTTGGCTTTGAAGGTACAAGGTTGGGGGTAACCATAAGGTTGGAACAGGGCATAAGGAAGGCATATCAACTCATGATGTGTGACACGAGGGCTTGTGAAGCCGTTGTTGTGTGATCTTCTCTCGTGACGTGTGTAGTCACGAAGTCTTGTGGTGTTTTGGCATTTGTTGCCGTTGGGTGAGTCTTTATCCTTGTGTGTGGTTAACCTTTGTTGTTGGGATGTGTTCCCGGTGTTATCCTTGCGAGTGGTGAGTCTTGTGTTGTCCTTTGATCTTGGCTTTTGACTTATATATATGTATTCTGTTTCGAAAATGGTTTTCATATTATATATCTACCTATTTATGATACTTAACGGTATTGGTGGGTTACCAGCATCTTTCGCTGACCAGGCGTCGTCCCGATGTTTATCTTTGTATCTTTCAGGTGATGCGTAGTCGAGCGCGATGTCTAGAGCCGGTAGCTTAGCACCTGTATCTTTAGACAGTGTTTTTGAGGCCTGTGTGCCAATGTCTTTAGATTGTTCTAGTTTGGTGTTTTTGGGATAGTGATACACTTGCAGATTGTCGCCGTAGCGTATGCCAAGTGTGGTATACGTGGCTTAACACCCCGTTTTGGATTCCTTTTATCCTGTTATCTTTCTATCTTCCGCTGTGCTAGTGTTTTGTTGTTAATCTGCATGTGTTAAGACTTGTTTTTAGGTCTTGTTTTTGGGGGGTGTTACACCAGCAACACAGGAGAGGCAAATGGGGAAGTACTTGGTGAGATTATTCCAGCTGTCATCATTTCCTCTACCATCTTCTCAATAGTGTTCTTCTGCAAATAGGAGTATCTATATGGCTTGGAATTGACTGGCTTGGCTCCTGGAACTAATGGTATCTCATGATCAAATGGTCTCTATGGTGGAAGAGTTTTTGGTTCTTCAAATAACTTCTGATAATCCAGCAAAAGAGCAGACAATTCAGGCTGATTTCCTTCTGTCAAATCCATAGGGCTGATTTCCTGCAATAATCCTTGTAACATATAGCCTTGTACCCCTTCTTTCTGCCATCTCCTAACCTCCTTCTTAATTAATAGCTTGTTGCAAACTAATATTCTTGGTTAAACCCTTCAATAGAACCTTCTTTCCCTCCTTGTGAAATGAAATGCCTGGTGGCCTGGTATGCAACTGGATTGGAGCATAAATATCAATCCAATCCATACCAAGAACAATGTCACATCCTCCCAACTTAAGGACTCTCATGTCCATTTTAAATTCTTCCTTCTGAATCTGCCATCTCAGCCCTTTACACATAGACTCACAACTCAGTTTCTCTCTATTAGCCACTGTAACTATGAGAGTTTCTGCCCTATCCACCACAATTCTTAGCTGGTCTAACACCCTGGGATCAACAAAACTGTGAGTACTTCCACTATCTACCAATATTGTAACTGGTTGCTTATTGATGGAACCCCACAATTTGGTGGTATTAAACCCCTCTCCTCCAATCACAGCATTCATAGTTACTTCAATCTCATCTGTCTCTGGGGCTGTTATTGTTTCAGAACTCTCATTTGGATCCTCACCATCTTCTGATGCGTTCTCTAGTGATTCCTGACCCTCTATTATGTTGAAAGTAGGTCCCTTACACTTGTGTCAGGGATTCCATGGTTCAAAACACTTGAAACATCTATTTTGCTCCCTTAGTTGGTCCCTGAACTTGTTGACCTCAGGGGTCCTAGCATTAGATTGTAAGGTATTGGATGAGGTGGTTCTGGGTGTGTTTTGGCTAGTTTGGTTTCTGTTTGGTTCATTTGGTTTTGGGTTGTAGGATCTGGAATTGGTTGGTGTTCTTTGGGTAGTATAGGTTGATTTTTGTGTCACAGGAGGATTATTTCTTTGAAAGTCTCCCCCCTTGAGCCCCTTTTCAAATTGCCTTGCCAACCAAATGGCATCCTCTAAGTTAGCTGGTCTGGATGCTCTTACAAAACACCTTAATTGCTGCTTCAATCTTACCACAAAGCTATCTAGAAAGTACTGATCAGTTAAAGTAGGGTAATTCTGCAATAGTAATCCCTTATATTCCTCATACTTATCAGAAAAATCCACTACACTCCCCCATTGTTTAAAGCTGGAAAACTCTTCCATCACATCCCCTTGACTATCACAGAATCTTTTACAAACAGCTATGGCAAACAAATTCCACTGGAAACCTTCTCTAAGCCCATTCAAATAAGCCTCAAACCACAGAGCCACTTTACCAGTTAAATTAACACATAGAACATGCATAATTTCTTCCCTGGGTATTCTAGCTAGCATAAAAAACCTCTCACATCTTACCACCCAAAGCCTAGGGTTATCATAATCAAACAATGGAAATTCACATTTATACCTCATCATTTGATCCCCTCCTAGGTTGTTCTGCCTTGGCCTAGCATCAAAATGAACTCTCCTTGGTCCCCAAGGCCTTTCTGCTGCCATAAGGTTCCTAGGTTGGGCAATGAAGTTCTCTCCTAACCCTTCCTCTTCTTCAGAAACCTCCTCCACTTCAGGTGGCACCTCCATAGCAGGTTCCTTTCCCTGCCTCCTCCCAGGTTCAGCACTGCCTTCTCCAGGACTAAACTGAGTGTGGTGAGCTTGCCCATGAACTGAGGATGGCTCCATAGAGGGTGGTGGTGGTCTATTGAGCCATAGCAGCTCAACAATTTCATCCTTCCAAATCTGCATATTATTCTCCAAACGCTGTATATGGGCCTTCAGATCTTGGGTATTATCCTCCATTGCTTGTCTAGTTTCTGTCAAGCTACTGCCCTGCTCCATAACTATGGCTTCCAGTCTGCTAATCCTTTCCTCCATGGCTGTTGTCGATGCAGTAACCATGGTGAGCTCTGATACCAAAATGTCACAACCTGAAATTTTAAAAACAAAATTCCAAACAAAACCAAGGATCCAGAAGGAGATAAAGAAGCAGAGAATAGAATTTAGGGGTAAAGAAAAGCTAGGGTTTGTGATTTCATAAAGCATAAGCATAAAAACATCTCAATGCAGAAAAATATCTATATATCTAGGCTAATACAAACAAAATAACATAACAAACTTCCGCTTTCTCAGCTGCAATCCTATTCAGCAAGCTAGCTTTGAAACGACGTCGTCTGGTATCTTCTTCCAACGGCTATACTCCAAACGTCGACGTTTTGTGCTTCGTTTAAATTCCGCCCAACCAACGCATCCGACGACGTCGTTTGCTTAAGTGAAATAACGGCTCCTACCCGCTGCCTTCAAACGATGTCGTATTGGTCCCCCGACTTCCCTCACTTAGAATTATTTTGATCTTTCTCCTTCTGCCTTCCTCTCTTGATTCCCAAATCTTTGGTTTCATCTTCTAAGGTCATAACATTGAGACCGCCGGCGATGGAGGAGTCGATGAGCGACGGCGGCAGCGAGAGCTCTGTATCAACGACAATGGGGGCGATGACGATGGCTGTGGAGACCACGAGCGGCGGCGGAAGATGGGGATTTGGAGTGGTGAAGACGAACGGGGCTGTGGAGGCGAGGGTTTTGGAGAAGTCGCGACGAAGAAACTGATGAAGACGAACGGGTATAATCTTGGAACTCTAATAGGCGTCCAAAGTTTCGTACTTTGGACTCTTATTATTTGGACGGGTTAATAATAGGCGTCCAAAGTTCTATAACTTTGGACGCCAGTTCTTTTTAATTTTAAAAAAAATAATAAAAACAAATTATATAGTGGCATTTTAATTACAAAAATGCCACCGCATTACACTTTTGGCGTCCAAAGTTCAAACTTTGGACGCGAATTATTCAATTTTATTGATGTTTTTTGTACTAGTGTAAATTTTAGAGAGAGACTTTTAGAAGAATGGGAACTAAGTTGCACATGAGTACTGCTTATCATCCCCAGTCAGATGGGCAAATAGAAAGGCTCAATAGATGCCTGGAAACTTACCTCAGATGCATGTGTATGCTCACATAAACCCCAACAATGGGAGAGTTAGCCTGTCCCTAGCAGAACATTGGTATAATACTAACTACCACAGTTCATTAAAAATGTCCCCCTTCCAAGCCTTGTATGGATACCCACCTCCACAACTAGCCATCAATGATGCATCCAGGTCAGCTAATGAGAGATCAGAGAGCTGGATACATAATAGGATACACATGTTATCCATACTTAAAGATAACTTGGGGCAAGCACAACAGAGAATGAAGCATTATGCTGATAAAAATAGATCAGAGAGGTCATTTGTGATAGGTGATTGGGTCTACTTGAAACTGCAACCATATAGACAGATATCTGTGGCCATCAGAAAATGTGTCAAGCTCAGCTCTAAGTTCTTTAGACCCTATGAAGTGTTAGAGAAGATTGGGCAAGTGGCTTATAGATTAAGGCTTCCAGCTGGGGCCCTGATCCACCCAGTTTTCCATGTATCTCAACTCAAGAGGAGAGTCAGCCATGGCAGATCAGTCCAATTGGAACCACCACTGGTTGGGCCTGATGGACAACCACTAACCGAACATGTGGCTATTTTGGGAAGAAGGATCTTGAAGAGAAACAATGCAGCCCTAGTAGAAGTATTGGTACAATGGGCCAACCTATCTCCAGAAGAAGCTACATGGGAAGAATACCACCATCTCATGTCTCAGTTTCCCAGTTTTAAACCTTGAGGACAAGGTTGGGTTTAAGGAGAGGGTATTGTAATGAACCCTTTCTATAAGGCTTGAAACGCAGCGTTTGATAACCGAGCTGTTAGGGCAGTTAAGCAAAACGCAGCGTTTGATGTAGCTTAGTCGTTAGGGCAGTTGTAAGTGCGAAAAGACAAGTTTAGCCCTGGTCGTTACTATTTAAACTGCCAAGCTGTAACCGTTGTTCTTGTTGAATGAAGATATCACTTTCCTTTTTCTCTTTTCTCAATAGCAATCGTAACAAAGAGATACTAGAGATAAGTGAAATTATATATAATTTTCAAGTCATCACAGAAATCAAGTGAGAAAGATAAGCTTTCAATGCAATCCAATCACTAGAAGAGACTCGAAACTTCAAAGCTGATCCAGATCTTCAAGAAGTCTCTTTTGTTGGGGAAAATCAATCTTCTCAAACACGGAGTTGAATAATGAGGAAGAGTAACAAGCTCGTAGAGTAGATGAACTACAACATTCTCAAACCTCTATCAAATTTTATTTCTCACTTTTACTTTACACACTTACCTTTTAGCAGTTTATTAGTTGCTCTTATTTATATTTTTTTAACGTCGTTTCACAAACTACAAATCGTGCTAAGTCTGCTATGTGTTATTTTCAATGTGCATCAACTTGGAACTAAAGTTTTTGTTGACTAATTTGTTAACATTTCAACATAACTTGTCTCGATAGTTTTGAGAAATTAACAATCAAGTCGATCTTTAGGAATATATGAAATGAATGATGGCCAGAGAATGTAGCAAATAATGGGATTGGAGAAACAAAAAATTATGAGAGAAAAATTCTGCAAATAATTACGAGCCCAAAATGGTAAACTACAAACTTTTAATTTTTTATTACATCATACATCTCATTTTGTCTGTCTAATTGAACTGACAAAAGTTGTTCAAATAATTTATAACTAATATAGGAGTTGATATAATGTTACAGAATCAAACTCGATCATACACAGGTTTTTATTTCTTAAAGTAACATAGTATACACCACAGGATTACATGTTAACTTGGAGGTAGAATGGATACATAAAATTCCACTGCATTTAGTGACTTTTGGATGTTCACAGACGTTTACGATATTCAGCCAATGCCCACAATGGGAAGTAACTCCTATATTGTGCATAGTGCGACATGCAATTCCTCATAAAGACTCCAGTAATGTCCTGATTATGTGTTTGTAATTATTAATTATTAGAAAATTAAAGTATTTGAAAAAGATAAAAATATTTAAAGAAAAGTAGCTAGTTTTGTCTTTATATTTATATGAAGTAGCAATTTCAACCTTTTTGAATTGTTAATGCATGTAAGAATTATTGATCATCCAGTTTTGTATAAGGTGGCGATTTTGATTCCCCACCAATACAGATTTTTAGAGTGCATCACTTTCACGTTGCACATGTAAACCATTTTAGTCAACATAGGAAATTTGCAGCTATAACCCATTAATTAAAGTCTCGTTAACAAGTTAAGAAACCAAAACCGTCATCTTGTACGTAAACATTTGAAAGGATATTAATATTTGTGTTAGCAATATAATTGAACATTTGAAATTGCAATTTTCTATAAATATTAGGACCAAGAAAATAATTTTCCAATATTTGAATTACAAATTAAATATACGTAGAGAGGTAAATAGTTTAATTAAAATAGTTGACTTACTTGTTGGGGAAAATCTCCATCTTCCAGTTGTGCATTGATTAATAACTTAACTGCTTTGTGTAAAGGAGTTAAATCCCTTTCAGCCTAGTAAACAAGGAAATACATAGTACAAAAAAAAAAAAAAAAAAAAAAAAAAAAAAAAAAAGACACCCTTAATTACATTAGTTGTTCTTTGAGCATACATATATGCTTCAAAACATACTATTAATATTAGATTTCACTAAATAGTACTAACATGTCCAGTGTACATGAGTCCTAGCATTGCCCATGATGTTTGTACAAAATTTGTACGATTCCCTTCCAACGGTATGTATTTCTGCTCCATAAAATTATCAACGGTAGAGCATGAGAATTTGACAAATATAAAGCGTTATTAATAATTTTACTATACAATCTAGAACAATATACTATGCATTTCTCAACAATTTTCAGAATTGCACAATTAATTGTTACAAAGTGCATAGTATAGTGTTCTAAGTTATAAAGTGGAGTTGATGATAATTACGAAAATAACACGACGTTTTTTCTTTAAAAACTTGATCTGATTTGTCTGATTTTTACATATGTAAGCTTGAGATTGGTCGAATCGATACCGTACCATGCTTGGGCAAGATTCAAGACATTCCCCCCAGCCACCTTCTTGGTTTTGTTTTGATAAGTAGAAGTGAACAGCTTTGCGAATGGCTTCACTATTCTCGTAATTCTTTCCACCAGCCGCCAGCCCTAATAGGGCAAAGCAAGTGCCATAGAGGAAGCAAATTCCCCAGTACCCATACCATGACCCATCTGCTTGCTGTTCATCTTCAAGGTACTGTACTGCTTTTGCAATAGAAATATCAATTTCTTTTGGTCTATAATTTGGATATTCAGATCTAAAGGCCGCAAGAGCACTGATTATAGATCCAGTAGGTTCTACATGCCTAATCCACAATAATATCCAGTAGTTAGTATGAATTGAAGTTGATTAGTCACTTTATTTATATATCTGGTGTTGTCGTTGAAAGAAGAATTGTGATCATAGCTTACTCTTTCTCTACTACAATATCTGCAAAGAATTCAGAGGGATTCAATAGTTGCATATATGGTTGCGGAACTGGAGGCTCCCAGATAGAAAAACCACCACTGTTGGGACTCTTCAATGTAAGACCATGAAATACAATGTTAATTAGTAGTCAATAACCACCACTATTGGCTATGTGTTGGGCGGGGGCCGGTAAAGAACTAAAGTCTAGCATACTGTCTCTCGAAAAAGTGATGACGGTTTATAAGGAAATAAAGTTGCGTCTTCGCTATCAGAGTATCAGCTATAACTTTTAGCATAGTGTTAAGAGCTTATCCTAACAAGCTTACCTGAAGATAAAGCAAAACATCTACAGCTTCATACAAGCGCTGAGCATCGGCCTTTTCTCCTACAATTTCCGGATGCATTTGCCCAAGGAGTAGCAGACACTGCACCAAATTAAAGTTCATAGAGGTGATTTATTTATTTATTAACTGACTAATTTGCATATATTGCCTTGAATAAATAAAATTAGATTGCCTTAAGAGCTTCTGCTGCGCCGTCGGAGATAGTCCAACTATGGTCTTGATCAGAGAATGTCCATGATCCTTTATTGACATGACGGTACATACTTTTGAAGTCTCCTTTTGGATTTTCTTTTATCTGCATATTTTTATTAGTGTTCAAATTGGAAAGTTGTGTCTCAGATTGTGTAGCTAAAACTTGCTATATTGAAAAAACAACATCACCAAGTTGATCAAATTGTTAACTTAATAACAAGTAGTGATACGCAGTTAAAGTAGGCCGAAGAGAAGCCGGTTATCCCTAAACCGTCTCACCTTGGGGTGGGTTAAAGGCAAAAAAAATTGACCCGTAAAAGTGTGGGCTACACGCGGACTTGCAATACTAACTAACCATTAAACAAACTAAAAATTTTAAATATTTTAATTTTTAAACACAAAAGAATCCAATACGGAGTATTATTTAGGTCAAATTATTATAATATAAAATAATGCTATAATATTTTTTTAAAATTTCAAGTTGGTCCTCGTGCTAGCCAGTCGTTATATTATAGACCGCGGTGCATGTGCACCGCGGTCAAAAACGACGCCGTTTCTTTAAGTAAAGAAACGGCCCGCCGTTAGAGTTAACGGAGTCCGTTTGTTTGGTGTATTAAACACCAACTGACATTACAATATATCTAAACCGACACTGCAGTTATATCAAAATGATACTGTAGTTATAGTGAAATGAAACTGCATTGTATATAAACTGAAACTGAATAACATTTCACATATTTGAGTGTATATTGTACAATGAAGCTGTAATTATATCAAAATGATCATGTAGTTGTGTTTTAATGAAACTATAGTGTATATAAAATAAAATTAAATAACATTTTCACATATTTGAGTCTATAAATATCGAATGAAACTATAGTTATATCGAAATGAAACTGTAGTTATGTTCAACTGAAACTGCAGTGTATACAAAATGACACTGAATAACAGAGTTACTTTTTGCAAAAGGGTGCGAAACGGCGGAAATAAACACTGTTAATTTTTATTTAAAAAAAAAGACGCGCGGTGCATAATTGATTATGCACCGCGGTGCATAATATAATTTGCCCGTGCTAGCATGCTGGGCTTGCTAGCCCGCCTAGGGTTGAAGAATTCTAATTTGCGGGCTTTGCCGGCGGGCCTGCAAAGGCCCACAAAAATTAAAACCCACAGTGGGACGAGCTAGCCGATATTGACACCCTTAACCACAAGATTACAAGTTTAACTCCTAACATGAGCATCCTATTGGCCTTCTTGATTTGAGCCCATCAGTTATGATAGGCAACCTAAGTTGGTTTATCTCATTGTAGTTCTTTGCCGGCTAGGATCACAAAGCGAGATTTACCTCGTGCACATGCTCAGGTAGTAACTATGGGTTTCCGTCATCATCAAAATAAAATAAAGTAAAAAATCTTGCTACATTTTGATCAATTTTTTTTACCATACCTGTGATTCTTTGATATAGAAATGAGCTTTTTTCAAGCAGTCTCCATATTCTTCTACCATGCCACTGGCAATTATAGCTTGGGTGGCAAAAGTGGCATCCCAATTCTGACTCCCAAAACCTTGCATCGTCATTCCATCTTCTGCAACCCATAGATAATCAGGAAGTCTAGCAAGATGGTATTTGAACTCATCGCAATTTGGATCTTCTGCCCACCAGCACATCATTTGCAAACTCTATACCCAAAAATAAAGTTTAATAATTTCATTCACATTTAATTTAATTTATTTATAATTTAACTAGAGTTTTGTCCAAACATTGTTTTAGAATTCATTTTAATGTCACAAGTTAATTTTCCATCACTATTGGAAATCATGGAATTTCTGACCACCTGAAAGTGATCTTAAATCAAGTCGAAAGTCTTGTTCTGACCACTTTATCCGGAAAAACCTTTGTTGCTATTTTCGACCACTTTTTGGTTTCAATTTGATTTAAGATCACTTTCAGGTGGTCGGAAATTCCATAATTTCCAGTAGTGCATGTTCTCATATAATTATAATTTTTTTTTTTTGGAAAATCAATTAATATTTAATAATAGTATAGATTCTATTATGGAGATATTATTATGAAGTTCAAAGCTTAGTGAAATTGTAATTATACGTGTTAATTTACGAAATTTTTAAAAATCTCTTTGATATTTTTAGACTAATATGAAAAATTACAAAAACAAATATTTTGTCACCGATACTAAAATTAATATCTTGTTTTAGAAAATCTATATAAAAATATTAATTTTTTAAAAATTAGATATGTATAATATTATATTGGTCATAAATTATCGAGGACCTTGTGATTCATTGGTACCAAGTTGCTCTCTTATGTGAGAGGAAGGGACGGAGCCAAAAATTCGGTTGAGATGGGGTGGGGGGGGGGGGGGGGGAGAGGCAAAGAAGTACGGACGGATTCAGAAAACTTTTTCAATAAAGGCGAAACATTAAAACAAAATAGATAATTTTTTAAAAAAAATTACTTAAGTAATATAGTTGTAAATATTGTTGGATATGAGTAAAAAATAAAACACATCGAAACTTTATAAAAATATTCATAACAAAATATGAAACATAATTAATTTGATAAAATAATTTGAATAAAAAACACATCTCATTATTAATAAAGGATTCAAACCTTTGACATTTACTATTGCTAATTAAACATGTACTCTACCAATTAATCCAACTCATCTCTTATTAACATTTAATGTTTTTTATACTAATACTAAAACATGTACTATATATACATATATACATACAAAGATTATATATGGGTTGAGGGTGGGGTGGGATGGGGGAGCTGCCCCCTTTGACTCCGTCCCTAGTGAGAGGTGGTGGGTTTGAGCCTTGGTAGAGGTGATTATGGTGACATCCTTGTAGATTAATATAGAAAATTACAAAAATACTGAATAATATAATTGATGGCATAATAATTGTAATAAATTATAAATCAATAATAATCTTTTTTAAATCAGTTTCCATTAAATGATTAAATTTATTTAGCAAGCAATTTGATTTAATGCATTATATTTTAACCTTTTCTACGCAACCAATGGTAATATATCTGGTCTCTGCATTATATTTTAACCTTTTCTACGCAACCAATGGTAATATATCTGGTCTCTTCTGCTTCATAACGCATATACTTGATTGCTTTTCTCATAGCCATTTCTCTAATTTTCTTGAAAGGCCAAAGACTCATGAATGTCTCAGTGCAATATTGAAGGGTGTTCCATACCAGATCTTGTATGAAACTATGGGGGTAGTACAAGTCCTCCTGCATTATTGGTAGTTGTTTGTATATATACAAGTCAATTTTAATTTTATCTATAATTTAAAAGGGTATACTTGATATATCATCAGTATGTAGGTTTGTTAAATGAACTAACCTTACAACAATCCATACGAGCACTGTTCCAATCAATTTGATCATAAGGTTTGACATGAATTTCACTTCTTATGCAAAGAACAAGATCAGTTAACGGTCCATGATATCGTCTTGCATACAAGTATGACATAGGCATGTACGTTGTCCGACAATAACACCACATTTTTGCTATAATATAATGAGAGTTATCGTTATAAATCGATTTTAAATAATTTACTTATTTTATTATAATAAGCAATTAAGCACTTTAATAATTACCTGGATGGAAAATAAAATTGGAAGGGAAAAGCCAAAATTCTGGCGGGAGTGGATTACACCCATCCCACTCATACACTCCAAGCACCTATGCCAAAAATTATTTAAATTTTAACAATTGAAAAATGATTATTGTTAGGATGAAGCGCGGCCTTTTTTAAGCGCAACAAGATCAAGAATTTCCTACTACAGTACTAGTACGTCAAAAGCTATAGTTACTAGTGAAGGCGTAACTTTATTTTCTTATAGACCGCCATTACATTTTCAAAAAACTGAGTGCAAAACTTGACTTTTAAGTATTTTACTAGCCTCCTTTTAACAAATTTCAGCCATCGAGTAATAGACTTAACTTCTACTGACCTCTGTCCAACAATTATTATATTATTTGAACTTGTAACTCACAACTCACAAAGTATCAACTTAACTTACAGAAAGATAAAGCTTTCCCCATGAGGGAATTCCAGTGGCACCTCCATGATCAAGAATCCACTTTCGACCTCTAACAATGGCACCATCACCGTCATCAGCATCTTCTCCAAGCAAACGCAAGGCCACATAATTAAGTGCTGACCCAATCATGGTACTGTGTCCATCTACGTAAAATCCCCACCCACCATCTCCATTCTATTAATTGCAAAACAATCAACCAACCAAAAATACAGTATTATTTTCATATATAGAATCATATCTTTAGAACATGAAATTAATATATAGTTTGATACGTACTTGATGATTGTAGATATATCGAACTAATTCTTTTTTGTGCTCCAACGTTAAAATTTTATCAATTGCTCCACTAATGTACAACGCAATCAGCTGCAAATCATTTTAAAGCATTATTTTATTTTTATTAAGACATCCCTACTGGTCAAGTAAGGTAAAAACTTGTTTAAGACCGTCTCACGGATCTTTGTACGTGAAATCGATCAGGTCGGTTTAAAAATATAATACTAATAATAAGGAGTAAATACCAGTGGAGGTCCTTTGACTTTGGTGGCACTGCCACTTTTAGTCCTCAACTTTTAAATCAACCAATCTTAGTCCTCTTATTTTTTGTTTCTAGCCATCTATGGTCCTTCCGTTAAACTTGACCATCTAATGCCGTGTATTACAGGATAATTCAGTCCTTTCATAATTATATTAAGTATTATGTTTGCCGAGTCATACCGAGATATCCCGACGTCGATTTGGCACAACCTTCGTACCAGCTTTTGTACGCCATTTTGATTCAAGAGTTGGTTTTGTACATGTTCATAGCTGGAGAAACCATTGTTTGACTATTCTGATGAGGAAATTAAACATAATAATTAATAAATTAATTATGAAAGACTGAATTATCTTTTAGAAAACGGCATTAGATGGTCAAATTTAACGAAAGGACCATAGATGGCTAGAAACATAAAGTAAGAGGACTAAAAGTGGTTGATTTAAAAGTTGAGGACTAAAAGTGACAGTACCACCAAAGTCGGAGGACCTCCGCCGGTATTTACTCTAATAATAAGTATTATATTTTCATTGGCCCTGATCCATAGTATCACAAGTCTCTCCTAAAGAAATCATTATAACAAAAAATATAGGATACCAAGGGAGGAGTGTAAAACATAGGGCCAGCATTCAGAGCTGGCCAGTGCCCATCTCTAGCTTGAAGTGCACAGTTCAATCGTACGGCTTTTCTAACAGTGGTTGTGACAGCCTCGTAATTCACTTCTTCTTCCTCTCCTAGTCTTGTTGGAGGAATACTCAACACATCAATCCCACTTTCTTTGATCATCTGTACACAAAAATTAAAAAGTAAAACAATCAAATCAGGATGGATTATATTGTTACTGCGGGTATGTGACATACCTGCATTCTCATCAACAAATCACCACAGACATGGAAACCATTCTGCCGGTTTTCTCTGAACTCTTGGCGGGCTTTTTCAATTGCTTCTCGTTCTTCCGGTGTACCGGCATTAGGGTCGTACTCCCATATTTGTCTACCGAGGTAGTTGTTCGTGCTATATATGTACGGCCCCCCACCTTCGCCAATCTTAAGCTTCCACATCTTCTTGCTAAGGGAAAGGAAACGGAAAACTAGAGAGAGACGTGATAAGAACTCAATATATTAGCATTAGAGTAAATGCTAAGGTTAGTACTTGCATAGCCTATTAGCATTATGTTGGAGCACGTCAAATTAAATGATTTCACACGCACAGCTACTTGTAAGAGTACAATAATATATATATATATATATATATATATATATATATATATATATATATATATAGTGATCACATGTGGCCATGTTGTTAGGTGTGGTCATATGGTAAATTAGAGACCATTACATTAGATAGATCCAATGAATCACATTAATCAATATTCTTCCAGTATTTTCGCACACGTTGTCCTAACCAGTGAACTGCAAGGGTAAACTCGTCATAAGGCACCGGAATAGAGAAAATCACATTGTTGTGTGTTTTATTTGTGTAATTGGTGCATTATTAGCATTACTCTAGTGTATTTGTAGATTCTCATTGGTGCCAAGTTGAGGTGCGGCAACGCCTTCCCGTGTGGTCAGTGCGGCGGCACCAATTGTTATACAAATATACACAATCCATGTTATGAAATGCACAACAAAAAATATACACAAATCAAGTACGCATAACCAAAAACGCGTCATTAGATATGAATAAATACATCATATAGTGTTCGGGAATACACTATTGGTGTGTTTCAATGTCGTGTGTTTTATTACATTATTGGTGCATATTGTCAACACTGTTGGTGTATTCTGGAACCCGGCCGCTATAAATGGCCACTGTAATTACCATAACACCCCAACGCGCGAAAATCCTCAAACGCTCAAAATTAGCCACTGTCGTTATATTAAAATGATTCAACGACACAGATACGACCACACCGCCACACCTAATGACATGACCACATATGAGCGCTCTTTTATATATATATATATATATATATATATATATATATATATATATATATATATATATATATATATATATATATATATATATATATACACACACACACGAAAGGGTTCAGGTGTGGGTATAGCTTCTCGTGCCGTTGTGCAGATAACTAAAAAAGACACATCTTTGAGTACACAAACCACATAACTCAAGCACACAAACAAAGCACATTTAGAACAAAAACCATACACCTAAAGTTTTAAAATGGTGCATGTTGGGCGTCGGCCGGGTTGGCCGAGTTCAGCGCCTGCTCGATTGAGACGTGGCGCTGCGGCTTACCATGGAGAGATGTACTTAAATGGTTAATGTCCACCTACATATCACCAATTGGTTTTAAGTAGGATATGGCAACCAGGTACCATAGAACTCTATGGTTAAGCGTGCTTGACTTCCGGCAATCCAACCCACAGAAGAAGGAACCAACATATACACGTCCAATAGATTAGGTAACAGACTAACAAACCTATACTAAGTCTAAGTCTCAACAGGCCCCCGCAAGATGGGCGCACTATCGGTGAGACCAATCTTGGACCTAAAAATAGTAAATAAGTGCGGACCAAGCGGCTTTGTTAACAAATCAGCCACCTGCTCTGACGACCGCACATAACTCACTCGCAGCAAGCCAAACACAACCTACTCACGGACAAAAACGTAATCCAGCACCAAATGCTTCATCCTAGAGTGGAAGACTGGATTCTTGCAAACATAAGTAGCACTCATATTATCAGTAACCAAAGCTGGGGGAGTAGGCAACCGGACCCCAAGTTCACGCAACAAATTCTGAATCCACATAACCTCGGCAGCGGAATTAGCAAGAGCACGAAACTCAGCCTCCGTGGAAGACCGAGACACGCAACGTTGTTTTGCAGACCTCCAAGACACAACATTCGACCCGAAATAAACAACATAGGCCGTGGTTGAGCGACCCCCATCTCAAGCGCCTCCCCAATCCAAATCTGAGTAGGCTACAAGGGACAACGGATGACCCCTACGAAAGTGCAAACCATAATGAAGGGTCCCCTTCAAGTAGCGAAGAACGTGCTTCACATACTGCCATTGTAGCTCAATAGGTGCAGCCATAAACTGCGGCAAGCGGTTAACGGCGAACGAGATTTCTGGCCTGGTGATAGCCAAGTACTGTAACCGACCAATCTCTTGCCGATAAATAGTGGTGGCATCAAACGCGAGTGAGATCACATCGTGCAAGTCAATAGTCGTGTTCATTGGTGTTGTTACTTCTTTCACCCCCGTCATACCAAATTGGTCCAGAGTATCAGCCACATACTGAGACTGCGACAGAAACAAGCCACCAGCAGAAGGAACCACCTCAACACCCAAGAAGCGATGAAGCGGACCCAGTTCTTTGAACGCAAGGCGACGTACAAACGCGTCAATGAACCCATCATTATTCCATGTCAGAATGATATCGTCTATGTAAACTAAAAAATACACAATTACATCCCGAGAATAATAAATAACAGAGACGAATCTGCTACAGACTTCTTGAAACCAGAAGACACAAGAAATTTCGATAACTCCAAATACCAAGCGCGCGGGGCTTGTTTCACGCCATAGATTGCTTTTCGCAGTCTGCAGACATAACCCGGGAGCTGTTGATGGAGAAAACCAGCCGGCTGCTCCATATACACTTCTTCAAACAATGTGCCATTTAAGAAAGCGATGTTCACGTCCAGCTGACGTAACGACCACCCTTTCGACAAAGAAATTGTGAGAATAACCCGGATAGTCACCGGTTTTACAACCGGACTAAACGCTTCAAAATAATCACGACCGGCCTCCTGCGAAAACCCTTTGGCCACCAAACGTGCCTTAAACCTATCAACCGAGCCATCCGCTTTATGCTTCACCCGGAAGATCCACTTGTAGCCAACCACAGCATGACCAGGCCGCGGCACTAAGTCCCAGGTCTCATTCCCCACCAATGCATCAAACTCAGAGGTCATGGCAGCCACCCAGTCTTCATTTTTCAATGATTGCGCCACTGATCGGGGTTCAATCAAAAATGTTACAGGATGAACGGTAGCAACATTCACCATTTTGTCGTTGAAGTATTTTGGGTTCGGACGGCATTAGCGCTGTGACCGACGAGACTGACCCTGCGGCTTGTGATAAACTAAACTCCGGTGTCGGACCCACGGCCAAAGGAACGGGAGCTGCATGCATTGAGTTCAGACATGAAGCAGTAGGCACCAACCCCGAGCCCTCATGTACCGACTCTGAGCCCTTAGGAGCTGACGCCGACGCCACAGGCACCGACGCCGACGATGTAGACTCACTGACCGGAGTCGCTATGCTGGGCTGCGCAGCCGACACTGAGCCCCCAGTCGGTTCATACGCTGGCTGTCCTGAGTTGCTTGATCTGGATAAAGAGAAACTCTGACCTGCACTGGGAAGAGATAAAACAGTCAAGGGATCCATAGAAGAAACTATTAGCGCCATAGGAGTTAGTTCAACAATTGCGGAAGATGCTGTGCACGTCGTGGAGAGTCGAGTCCCGGCGTCAACCGCAGATGAGGCCGACGAAATTATGGGCTGTAGAACCTCTGACAAACTGCCTAGGAGTGCACTTAGGATGATTTGATCCTGACGGTACCAGGCCGTGTAGGCAGGATTAGACACCATTTGTGTTGTGTCCGTGTATTTTGCCAGGGCTCGCTTCGTGCCATTAATGAAGCCGACGAGGTCCAAACCGGTGAGGGTGGACTCTACTACCTTTTTCCAAATGAGAAAGTTGGATGTGGTAAGTTTGATTGGGAGATGAGAAGGGGCATAAATCTGGATAACAGTGGATGAGGGTGGCAGCCATCATTAACGAGAAAGGAAGAGTTGGGGAAAAAAAAAAAGCTCGTTAGAGTTATGGCTCTGTTACCATGTGAGAGTGTAAAATGAACTGCTGTTATTGAGATATTACAGAAGGCATAAATAGGGAGTGAACCCACAGAAGAAGGAACCAACATACACAAGTCCAATAGACTAGGTAACAGACTAACAAACCTATAGTAAGTCTAAGCCTCAACATGACGCACCTTAAGCATAAAAAGTAGGAACCTAAACCTTTAGGCCGACGCAGCTTAAGTTTCAGCAACTAACTCACCTTAAGCACACAAATCACGCACTAGAAGGAAAACCACGCACCTTAAGAAGGAAAACCACGCATCTAAGTTTTCTACTTAGTTTGTTAATTACAATCCTTCCCTAATTAAAACCCCTATGAAATGTCTTGTTCGCCCTCCTTTATTATTTCAATACGTAAATCACACCTTAATTTGGACACGATCACAACCATCTACTTTATTGTACTTAATGACTACAATTTGTCCTCATAGTCCTCTAATAACATGTGTCCTCTTGTGAATAAGGGTATATATATATATATATATATATATATATATATATATACACACACACACATACATATACATATACATATAAGCGTATTCAAATGACAACTATATTATAGAGGACTGTGAGGACAGATGTAGTCGTGTGTCATTAGTCTTCATGTCGTGTGCATGGTCGAATTTAGTCGTGTGCCATAATTTGTATGTCATGTGCCTAGATTTGTTAATTAAAAGAGCCTGGGTTCGAAATCTGTGTTTACATGTATTCTTGTGTGCCATTGTGTATTAAATTGTGTGCATGATACTAATTTGTCGGGTGCCTATTATCTGTCCGCACAGTCCTTTATATATTGATGTCCCCATTTGAATGCAGCCATATATATATATATATATATATATATATATATATATATATATATATATATATATATATATATATATATATATATATATATATATATATATATATATATAAAATCATATGAAATCACCTGTTTAGGTGAGATTGTGTGATCAAATCTTGTGCATCAATCTAATTTATTTTAATGGTCTAGATTAACTGTGTGCGTACGCTATTAAATGTGTACAAACGCGATTAAGTGTGTGTGTAAATGCGATTGATCTAGATTGGTCTAGGTGACATTTTGAGATCAAATCTTGAGCATCAATCTAATAAATTTAATAGTCTAGATTGGGATCTTGTTTAAGTGTGTGCGAATGCGATTAAATGTGTGCGAATGCAATTAATCTAGATATATATATATATATATATATATATATATATATATATATATATATATATATATATATATATATATATATATATATATATATATATATATATATATATATATATTTTTTTTTTTTTTTTTTTGAATTCGGTGCACAGCCCCTAGTCAGCAGAGCCCGTGAGCACACTCCTTGATCGTTGATTTTAATTTTTTGACGATTTAGATTGATTACCAGTTGGATCCCATGTTATACTGATTTTAGATGAAGCATGGGTCTTTTTGTCCTTAAGCACTATATTTATTACTTTCCATTTCATTTATTTCCATGTTTATAAAGATTTGTAGCGTTATTTCAGCTCTCCTTAATCAATATTTCTCTCTCTTAGTGATTTTCTTTGGAATTTTCCGGCGGTGTGTGCATGGGTGTGGAATGGTGTGTGCGTTTTACTGTAACAGGGCTAGTACACCATGGTGTGCTGGTTTTTTTCAAAAAATTATGCGTTTTGGTATGTGCGTTTCGTGACAATGCATGTACATTTTTGTTTGTGTGTTACTAGTTTCGGGCGTGTGCGAAACGTATCCAAAAGAAAATAAAAATATACGAATCTAATTTGGCTTTCAGCGTTTGAATTTCGAATAGATAATCAGTGCGTAATAGATATAGTATTGGGCTTGTTGTGTTTTTTTTTTTAAATTGTGGTGAATTTTATGATGGTGTGTGCGCAGGTGTGGAATGACGTGTGCGGATTTCTGTAACAGGAGGTGTACACCATGGCAAACTATAAAATGCACACACCATTCCACACCCACGCACACACCGCCGTAAAATTTCCCATAATTTAAAATTACAGATGTACAAAATATAATTAATTATTACCATTGATAGGGTCCCTAATAATTTAAAATATCAATTTCTATTCATAATCTCCCTAATATAATGCTTAAGATTCCAATTGAATTATATCCATAATTAAACTTATATCTACAATTACTATTTAATCTTTTTGATTTAAATATATCCGTAATTATTTTCACAATCTCTTATAATCTCAACCATTTATGGAAAATGAATCAATGGATATCATGAGATCTCATGATCTTATCTAGTATAGGGGTTGCACCAGATTCGAAGCCTATATATATATATATATATATATATATATATAGGAAAAAGTTCAAATACGACGATGTCTTTAGGTGCGGCGGAATTTCAGAATACACCAACAGCGTTAGCAACATGCACCAAAAGTGCAAGGGAAGCACACCATAATGAAATGAAAAAAAAACACCAAAAAATACACAACAGACCAAAAAAATACACCATATAACTCACCACAACCCAATGATGTATTTTCGAACACTGTATGATCTTTTTACTCACACCGAATTGTGTGTTTAGGTGATGCGTACCTAATTTGTGTGTTTTTTGTGGTGTGTGTGTGTGTGTGTGTGTGTGTGTGTGTGTGTGTGTGTGTGTGTATACACAAAAGGTTGAGTTCACATGAGGACATTGATATATAGAGGTCTGTGCTGACAAATAATGGGCACATGACAAATTAATATCACGCGCATAATTTAATACACAATGGTACACTAGCATACGTGTAAACATCAAGTTTCGAACCTTGGCTCTATTAATTAATAAATCTATGTGCACGACATATATACTATGGCACACGACTACATTAGGCAATGCACACGACATACAAACTAATGGCACACGACTACACCTGCCAACCCTATGCACACGACATACAAACTACGACACACGACTACATTAGGCTATGCACACAACATACAGACTCATGGCACACGACTGTACCTGTCCGCACAGTCCTCTATAATATACTTGTTTTTATTTGAATATATATATATATATATATATATATATATATATATATATATATATATATATATATATATATATATATATATATATATATATATATATATATATATGTATAAGATACATTTTTAATATACTAAAGACACATTATTTGTCTACTGAAGCTACATTATTTGAATGTTGAAGGTACATTGTTTGTTTACAATGAAATAATGTATATTCAATACATGATCATATTCATACAACTGTATGAATCATGGTGGACAGAAAAATTTGCCACACTAATGAATTTTTTTTTTTTTAATGCTACTGGCTCTATTACATTGTTGTATCTGTTCATATACTTTCTCAACCTATTAAAACCAGGGTTGTAAAAATCCCGCCTAGGCACCGAGTAATCGGCGCTAGGCGCCCATAGGCCGTGGCGATTTCCCCCATAGGCTCCCGCCTAGGAGACCGGCCGCCTAGGCGCCCGCCTAGCGCCTAATTCAGCCGCCTAGCGCCTAACTCGTCCGATTATGCCGAGTTAACTCATCCGATTATGCCTTGTTAACTGGTCAACTTCTGTCGAGTTAACCCGACCGACTCAACCTTGCTAATTTTTTTCATTTATATGACATATATATATAATATGACATATATACACTTGTAGACTAGTTTGATACTTTCAATCTTTGGATGATTGAAATATTTGGGTATTTCATTTAGTTTTTTTTTTTTTTTAATATTCTTTTGATGTTATGACTTATGAATTGTCATTATGTCATTTATTTGGATTTGTTATTTGATTGAATGTTGAAAACAGCCTCATTAAAATTGTCAAATTGCAAGTCTGCTACTGTTTTTTTGGCGACCGTCTAGCACTGCCTAGATTCCGCCTAGGCGCCCGACTAGCGCCTACTGCAACCATGATTAAAACACAAAGAACTAATAACACCTCCACTAAAGTTCGAACTCACAATCTTCCAAATGAAAGTCCAACCCAGGTACCATTAGACTACATAGTCTTGGTGCACATTAATGAAATTAGGCTACCTTTGGTTAAGAATTGAGATCTAAGCTGTTAGAGATGTATTATTTTGTTATGGAAATAAATTAGTGCATTCTTATAATTTCATTATTATGTAATTGTAATATTGCGAAAGGCCTTCGTGAGCTTAATTTTAATTTTAAGTTTAAACAATTATTGTATCCCTTCAAAAAAAAAATAAAAAATTATTGTACTCTTACAAGTAGCTGTGCGTGTGAAATCATTTAATTTGACGTACTCCAACATAATGCATAATGCTATGCAAGTACTTACCTTAGAATTTAGTAGGGGTGTAAATGAGCCGAGCAGCTCGCGAGCGGCGCGGTTAATGCTCGGCTCGAGTTCAGTCAAAATCAAGCTCGAGTGGTTTGTTTAGTAATCAAGTTCGAGCTGAGCATAGATGTTCTAGGCTCGTGGATCGTCGAGCCGCTCGCGAGCCATATAATATATAATATATATAATACATAATATAATATAATATAATAAATATAATATAATAATAATATATATAAATAACAATTAGAAATTAAAATTTTGAATTCAAAATCCTAAAAAATTTCTATTATTTATGTATGGATAAAATAAAGTAGTTTAAATTTTAAATCAAAAGTATTAAATAGGTCAAATTCAATGTCAAAATCGAACTCGAACTGGAGCTCAAAATCAAGCTCGAATTCGAACTCGAACAATCGAGCTGCTCGAGCCGAGCTTGAGCAACACGAAAATTACCGAACTCAAACTTGAGCATCAGTTTTCGAACTCGAACTCAAACTTCAACTCAATCCGAGCCTCCATTAACGAGCTCGAGCTCGAACCTACCCAGGCTCAAGCTCGGCTCGTTTACACCTAGGGGTGTTAGCGAACAGAGCTTTCGGCAAACTACTCGTGTTCGTGTTCGGTAAGCGTTCGTTTATGTTCGTTAGTTAAGGTAAACGAACATTAACAAACAAAAATTAGAGCTCGGTTAATAAACGAACAGAGCTTGAACCGTTGTAAGCTCGTTTGCTAAGAGATCGTGAACAAGTTCGTTTGTGTTCGTTTACTAATGTTCGTGAACAAGCTCGTTTATGTTCGTTTAATAATGTTCGTGAACAAACTCGTTTGCGTTCGTTTAATAATGTTCGTGAACATGTTCACAAACATATATTATATTATATTATATTATATTATATTAGTTTTGTAGTTGTGTTGTTTGTTTGATTATTGTTCGTGAACATATATTATTTATTGTTCGCGAACGAATTGTGATCATGAACATGTGCAGGTGTTTGTTTATTAAGTATTCATGAACGTAAATGAATATGTTCGTGAACGTGCTGTTTAATGAACATGTTTGTGAACGTGTTTGTTAACGTTAACGAACACGTTTGCGAACGTGTTCACGAACGTAAACAAACACGTTCGCGAACATGTTCGTTAACGTTAACGAACACGTTCGTGAACATGTTCGCGAACGTTAACAAACACTAACGAACTCTTAACAAACGAACACGAACATGATTTTCAAAAATCTTAACAAACGAACACGAACACGAACACTCTAAATTCCTTAACAAACGAACACGAACAACCTCCGTTCGTTTATGTTCGATTCGTTAATAGCCCTATTTACAGCCTAGCATTTACTCTTGCCTTCTATTCATCTTTGCGCGCAAATAATGAGAATCGGCTAGCAGGATAGAACCCCACTACTTGCGGACACAATGATTTCACGTAAAGATGAATAGAAGGCAAGAGTAAATGCTAAGGTTAGTACTTGCGTAGCCTATTAGCATTATGTTGGAGCACGTCAAATTAAATGATTTCACACGCACAGCTACTTGTAAGAGTACAATAATATATATATATATATATATATATATATATATATATATATATATATATAGAGAGAGAGGTGGGTTCAGGTGCGGCAGTGTCTTACGGTGCGATTATTTCTTACGGTGCGGCAACACCAATAATTCACCAAATATGCACCATCAACGTTAGGAAATACACCACACAAAACAGAGTAAACAGAGCCCTGTATCACCAAACACACACCATTAGGTATGAGTAAAAACACCATACACTGTTCGGAAATACACCATTGGGGGTGGTGAGTTATATGGTGTGTTTTTTTGAGTCTGTGGTGTATTTTGTGATGTTTTATTACATTTCATTGGGGTGTGTTTTTATTACACTGTTGGTGCATATTGTTAACACTGTTGGTGTATTCTGAAATTTGACCGCACCGCCGCACCGTAAGACCCTGCCGCATATGAGCGCTCTTCTATATATATATATATATATATATATATATATATATATATATATATATATATATATATATATATATATATATATATATATATATATATATATATATATATAATGTTGCAAAAAACGCTGGGCGCCTAGCGCCTAGGGCGCCTAGGCGCCGATTAATCGGCCCGATTTTTTATTTTTTATTTTTATTTATTTTTATTATTATTATTTTTTTAATTAAAAAAAATTTTAAAATTAAAAATTTTCAAAATTTAGTACTAAAATATAAGGTTTCCATAGTTATTTCTTAGAAACTATTTACAAAAGAGGTTGTAAAATTGTTCAAAAGATTGTTTAAACCATCTAAATACATAAAAAACTAAAATTAAGAGCTAAAGAAGCATTTTTTTCAGAATAAAGTTCAAATGCGGCGGCGCGGCGGAATTCCAAAATACACCAACAGTGTAAACAATATGCACTAACAGTGTAATAAAAACACACCACAATGAAATGCAATAAAACATCACAAAATACACAACAGACTCAAAAAAATACACAATATAACTCACCACCCCCAATGGTATATTTCCGAACAGTGTATGGTATTTTTACTCACGCCTAATGGTGTGTGTTTGGTGATGCAGGGCTTTGTTTACTCTGTTTTGTGTGGTGTATTTTTCTAACGTTGATGGTGCATATTTGTTGAACTATTGGTGTTGCCGCACCGTAAGAAATCGCCGCACTGTAAAACACTGCCGCACCTGAACTCGCCTATATATATATATATATATATATATATATATATATATATATATATGTTTTGAAGGGATACAATAATTGGTTAAACTTAAAATTAAAATTAACCTCATGAAGGCCTTTCGCAATAGAACAATTACATATCAATGAAATTATAAGAATGCACTAATTTATTACAATGTAGTATCCGTTCATAGCTACTTTCTCAATCTACAAGAACCAATAATGCCTTCACTGAAACTCAAACTCACAACCTCCCATATAGGAATTTAAACTGGGTGCCATCTGAGCACAAGGTGCTTGGCACCCGGATAATGAAATTATAAGAATGCACTAATTTATTTCCACAACAAAATAATACATCTCTAACAGCTTAGACCTCAATTCTTAACCAAAGGTAGCCTAATTTCATTAGTGTGGCAAATTTTTTTGTCCACCATGATTCATACAGTTGTACGGATATATGATCATGGATTGAATATACATTATTTCATTGTAAACAAACAATATACCTTCAACATTCAAATAATGTAGCTTCAGTAGACAAATAATGTGTCGTTAGTATATTAAAAATGTATCTTTTATATATATATATATATATATATATATATATATATATATATATATATATATATATATTCAAATGAAGACAAGTATATTATAGAGAACTGTGCGGACAGGTGCAGTCGTGTGCCATTAGTCTGTATGTTGTGTGCATTGCGTAATGTAGTCGTGTGCCATAGTATGTATGTCGTGTGCATATATTTATTAATTAATAGAGCCTAGGTTCAAAACTTGATGTTTACATGTATACTAGTGTGCCATTGTGTATTAAATTGTGCACGTGATACTAATTTGTAATGTGCCCATTATTTGTCCGAACAGACTTATATATATCAATGTCCTCATGTGAACTCAACCTTATTATAAGAATGCACTAATTTATTTCCACAACAAAATAAAACATCTCTAACAGCTTAGACCTCAATTCTTAACTAAAGGTAGCCTAATTTCATTAGTGTGGCAAATTTTTCTGTCCACCATGATTCATACAGTTGTATTAAATATATGATCATGTATTGAATATATATATATATATATATATATATATATATATATATATATATATATATATGTATGTATATGTATGTATTTAAATGAAGACAAGTATATTATAGAGAACTGTGCGGACAGGTGCAGTCGTGTGCCATTAGTCTGTATGTTGTGTGCATAGCCTAATGTAGTCGTGTGCCGTAATTTGTATGTAGTGTGCATAGGGTTGACAGGTGTAGTCGTGTGCCATTAGTCTGTATGTTGTGTGCATTACCTAATGTCCTATATATATCAATGTCCTCATGTGAACTCAACCTTTTGTGTGTGTGTGTGTCTATATATATATATATATATATATATATATATATATATATATATATATATATATATTAAACAGATCAAATGAGAAGTCACGCACATGAGAGAAATATGAGCACGTCACAACTGGCGATCTAAATAGATCTAATAGAATAGAAACACTATAAAAGATGTTGTGTCATTTTTGTAAATAATTCAAACTTTGAAATGCAAATAAAATTTACGAAGAGTGCTAGTAACTTGTGCAAGTTTGCAAGTAAAAAGTGCTAGTAAAAATCACTTACAAGTGCAACTATTTTCACGTACTTACAAGTGTAAGTAATTTAGCTTGTTAACATTTGTGCACCTAATAATAAAATCTTTCACATAAGTGCACTTAATGATAACGTTTGATGCAACTAATGATAACGTTAGGTGCACTCAATATTGATGCTTAGTGTACATTATTTGTTGTACTTGTAATACATTTACTTACACTTGTAATACGTTTTACTTGCACTTGTAATACATTTAGGTGCACTATATGAAACTTTTACTTGCACTTTTAACACAATTTACTTGCACTTCGATGTTCAACTATTTACGAAAATGCCACCGCCTTTTTAAAAAAAAAAATCAGTATTTCTAATCTGTTAGACTTGGACATGTGAGTGGTTCTTAGTTCTCTCCTCGGCAACCTGTTCTCACCTGAACGACTTCCTCTCTCTCTCTCTCTCTCTCTCTATATATATATATATATATATATATATATATATATATATATATATACCTCGTCGCACTTGAACATTACTCTCTCTCTCTCTCTCTGAGAGAGAGAGAGAGAGAGAGAGAGTAATGTTGTGTAATTTTTGGTGTTTTTTTTTTCATTTCGTTGTGGTGTGCCTCCCTTGCACTGTTGGTGCATGTTGTTAACACTATTGGTGTATTCTGAAATTCCGCCACACCTAAGGACATCGCCACATTTGAATTTTTTCATATATATATATATATATATATATATATATATATATATATATATATATATATATATATATATATATATATATATATATATATATATATATATATATATATATATATATAGGGTTGCATTCAAATGAGGACAGCAATATATAGAGGACTGTGCGGACAGATAATAGTCACATGACAAATTAGTATCATGCACATAATTTAATACACAATGGCGCACAAGAATACATGTTAATATAGATTTCGAACTCAGGCTCTATTAATTAACAAATCTATGGACACGACATTCAAATTATGACACACGACTACATCTGTCCTCCTAGTCCTCTATAATATAGTTGTCCTCATTTTAATACGCTTATATATATATATATATATATATATATATATATATATATATATATATATACCCTTATTCACAAGAGGACACATGTTACTAGAGGACTTTGAGTACAAATTGTAGCCATTAAATACAATAGAGTAGATGAATGTGATCTTGTCTAAATTAAGGTGTGATTTACGTATTGAAATAATAAAGGAGGGCAAACAAGACATTTGATAGGGGTTTTAATTAGGGAAGGATTGTAATTAACAAACTAAACAAAAAAAAAAAGTATTAATTATTATTGTGGTAAATATTTACTCCTTAACCAACAACCTTATGGTTCATTAGTACCAAATTGCTCTCCTATGTGGGAAGTGTTGGGTTTGAGCCTGGGTGGAGGCATAGTTTTGTGTTTCTTATTTTTCGACAATGGCACACCGCATACTACTATGAAGCACACGATATCCTCAACCATGACACATGACTTATAGCACACTATATCCTCAACCATGACACATGACTTATAGCACACGATATCCTCAACCATGACACATGACTTATAGCACACGATATTCTCAACCATGACACATGACTTATAGCACACGATATCCTCAACCATGACACATGACTTATAGACACGACATACAGCAGAGTGATATCATTATACCTGTTCTTATTACCTCAGCCATATTCTGCTATTTACGTTCATAATACTGGTTGTCAAAAGTTCCAACCTTCTAACTTTACGACAGTGGCAGACCACATATTTTCACAATACACGCACAAAAGGCACACGACATATAAAAGGAAACGACGAGGGTGGTAACGTGGGTTCTGAACGATAAAGGAAACAGAGAGGCAAAAATAAAGGATCCAAAAATAAAAACCTCACTAAAATTACAAGACTATCCCCAACCCACAAAAAAAAAAACAAAAAAAAAATAAAATTAAATCCCGGGCCAACTATGAGCATAAATAATTTAAAAACAGAACAAATCTACACAATCCATTATACAAATTCAACAAACCAAATTTTTCCTAATCATCCTCAATAATATATGTGTCCTCATTTGAATACAAATATATATATATATATATATATATATATATATATATATATATATATATATATATATATATATATATGGGGAAAATCGCACTTTTGGTCCCTCAATTAGTACCTCATTTGCAATGTTATCCTTACTTTTCAATTTGGACAGATTTGGTCCCTCAATTTGTCCGACGTTAGTCAATATAGTCCTTATGTGATTGAATCACCCTTAACTCCGTTTAGACCATGGGTATAATTGGAATTTCACATAGCATTAATTATTTCTACCCAATTTCTTCCCCTTCATCCGTCGTCTGCCATTTCCTCCGCCGCTCAACTATCTTAATTGTCACAACACATATTTCCAGCTAAACAAGGGATTAAGTTTCTTTGTTTGTCCAATTCTGCACTGTATACCTTCTTCTACTCTAAAACACAATTTGCCATCTAAGAGCTGCATTTCTCTTGCAGTTTCTAATGCCTTGCACACCAGAGCATAAGTATATTCCTTTGGAATTGATCCTCCTTGCACCAACTCAACAAGCAAATCACATGCCTCCTAAACCCAGGCAAATCCATTTGCTCCAGTAAAAACTTGGCTTTCTTGAAGTTCCCAACTCTACAAAGGGCATATATGACAGTGTTGTAAGCATGGACATCAGGTCTACACTCTACAGTGAAACTGTTTCATCCTGTACAAGGTGAACAATGCTTCGTTAATCAGCCCTTCCTCTACCAGGACTTTTATCAAACAGGTAATGATCGGTGTGGTGACAAGCCCTCTTTTTGACATTTACTTGAGGAAGTCTGTAAACGCGAAAAACTTGAATTGTATATATTCAAAATTCAAAGTATCGGTTACAAGTAGTATGTATCAATCAAGAAGGGGTACAATCTCTGTATATAAGAAGTCCTCTGATTCTCTACTAGAAGTATGCCTATTAGATGTGTGCCAAATTTGGAATATGCCAAATTGGAAGTGTGCCGAGTCCAGAGTATGCTGAACTTGAAGTATGCCGAGTTCCTTGTTGGAAGTGTGCTGAGTTCAGAGTATGCTGAACTGGAAATATGTCAAGTTCGGGAGTATGGCCGAACTGGAAGTATGCCGAGTTCGGGAGTATGCCGAACTGGAGTAGTTCCTTGCTGAAGGGCCTCCGGAGTTGGTAGCTTGTTCCTCAATGAAGGGCTAATATGCAGCTTGATCTTCAAAGAAGGGCTTCCGGTGTTCAAGTGGCGTGTTCCTCAGCGCGGTATACGCAGTACAACTGCGGGCGTGTTCCAGACGATATCCTGGCGAGACTTCGGCAGAGCTTCAGTATGCAGATTTCCAGAGCTCCAATTCTTGAAAATGAAACCACTATTTATAGTGGTGAGGGTGAGGGAAAATCTCCAACCAACTCTTAATTCCTTATTTAATTTAATTTCTTTAATTAAATTAAGGAATGTATCGGGACACCATTGCGTCCAGGTTCATCATTTCATTAAATTTCCAAATAATATCAAATATTCAAATTCCTCAAAATTATATAATCCACATATAATTTTAGTGGACCAAGACCAAGTCAAGCCCGCTAATTAGGCAACCCAATTCATCCAAGCAGCCTGGTCCAACTCGATTAAATATTTCATCATCTCGGGCCGAACAATCCAACATCCAATTACATTTAATTAATTATTCAATGGGCCATCTAATTAACCCAATTAAATAAATATTAGTCCAATTAGCCTAATTAAAGTAATTAATTTAACAATCAATTATCCACCACGGTCCAACAATATTATTTAAATTTTTCAATGCTTACAAATTGCCCCTTCGAGACTTGCTTGACGTGCCTTAAATGCAGAGGGAAGGTAGTCTCGAAATTAACCGTAGTAGTCCAAGAATCCATATTTATAGACTTCCAAGTTATACACAGGCCCAACGGAACTACATCCAATTTTCCACCATGTTATCGACAGTCCATTTTACCATTCTTCTTCCATTTCTTAATAGAATTTTAATTCTAATTGTAGTCAAAATTACTCTCCCTTCAGAACTTGGAATTTAACCCTTAGCAACGTACGAAAATTTCCCCATGTTCCATTATATACAGCGTATAGTAATTGGTTTTAGAATCCTTGCTGGAGATAATGGAGTCCATATAAACCATGCCATTGCAGATAACACAAACGTAACAAACCTCCTGCAAATTGACTCCAAAGATAAATACGACGTATCTAGTTGAGATAGTTTCGGAGTCTAGATGGACCACCAAACAACAGTATAAATACATGTTCTTTTCTGCATCTTTAGCCGGTCATTCACCCGCTTACATCTTCACAAACAGGGGCAGAATCTGCAGGTAATCTTCACCTTTACTCCCTATTCATGAATACATATTTGCCCTTAATCAATTTTGCAGGAGGAACGAAAAAATCCAGACTGGTTCCTACTGTATCACTGCTTGGACTCGCTATCTTCACAAACATGGTGCCGGAACTTTTTTGAAAATTGATTTTTTCGAAATGCTTTCCACCATTGTCTGGTTTCACTCTTGCCACTGGGAGTTAATGTTGGAGGAGAAGGCCGCCGATCAGTGTCTCCATTCTCTTCGCACTTGATGATGAAGGAAACGGAATCACGCCGGCGATCTAGTATCGCATTGGAGGACATCTACTATACTCACCGAGCATGTGCTCCGTTGCCGCCGTTCTACGGTATAGCAATGCCGTCGAAAGGGAGATCTCGCCAAGCTTTGGACTTGATTCCATGGCTACTTGCTCCGGCACGCTTCTGCTACTGCCACAAGAGACTCGCCTCGGACGTTGCTCCGGCACGTCACGGACACACATCACCGTCGTCTTTGCCAACGAAGAAGAAACACTTGGGAATTGAGTTTTCCAGGCTTGTTTTCTATCGTTGCTCAGACTCCAAGGTCACGGTTCACCCTTGCACCTTGCTACGAACGGGTTGATTGCTACGACGCTGCAACCACTGCCTCCCTATTCTCATCGCATTTGGTGATGAAGAAGACGGAGCCAGGCTGAACCCCCGCATGCCAAAAACAACCGGCGCCTAGGACGCAGCGTGTTCATCGAGAATGGGATCACTCCGGTGATCTAGTATCGCATTTCTTCTTGATTTTTTTTTTGCTATAGATCTTCTTGAACTCTCCGGCTTCCACCATCACTGGAGGAGAAAACTGTTGAGAGATCGTTAGGTGCCTGCTCCGGCATGTCACCGTCGTCAAGCGAGGTAACTAAAAACATCTCAGCTCTTCGTCATAGACCACCTCCCGGTATCTTTGACCATGCAGTTCTTCATAACAGAGCATTGCATGAATCCTTACAGAAATTTTGCTAAGGTACACACACGCTCCAGGCCTTCACAATTTATACTCTTGGACTGCTTTGATTTCCAACCTTGAGCCACGTGCCTTTCACAGTGCATGCACTATATCTTGTCCCTTGCGTGTACATGTATATATATGTGGCCAAATATCACATATATACATGTTTGCTTTGTTTTCTGTTCAATGCACGACTGAAGTGGAATAAGGGAGGGTCTACATAGAGCCTTTCACGCATTCCCATGCGTACTCTTCCCTTTGCTCTGCGTGTAGATGACTCAAACATTCACATGTCTTTTACTTTGCATGCCACTCCTCTCTATTTATGTACGTATATTGTGACTGTGTATATGAATATTAATAATATATATGTACTGCACTGCTTTGTTTGTGCGAATTACATATATGTATATGTACATATAATATAAACTCACGGCGGCCCACTATGCATAATCCACATGTTTAAATTATATATAATATACACACTTTGTGCATAACATATATAATATATGCGTGGTCCATAGGTATATATGTTTAATGTTTTTGTTTTGCCCCACCATTTGCATGCACTGTAGATATATTACTTCCACTACTGGTCCATGCGACTGTATATATATATGTATACAATATATATATGTTTGGCATTTTCACTTTGCGGATCATATACATATGTACGTACATAATATATGCTTGGTGACGTAAGGAGTCTTGAAAAGATATGAGGCAGTTTCGACTCGTGCCAGGGAGTCTTAGAAGATGAGGCAGTTTCGACTCGTGCCAGGGAGTATCCTGTAGCTTCTTTCCTTTAAAATTGTAGCTTCTTCCCTTTAAGATTTCATGAAGGGTTTGCCCCTATGGCTGTGATTATGACACTTCTATCGCTTCTGAGGCGAATTCAGTCTCAAATGCCAAGGTAGAAGTCTCTCTCATTTAAGGGTTGACTCTGTTGACTCCAAAAGATGGGGAGAGCTTGAATGAGGCCATTTTCCCTTTAGTCATTTCTTTTTGTTGCAAGACTGATGTTGTTTCTTTCCTCAACTCTTGATAATTGGGTGCTTCTCATTTTTGTGCTTGACTTTTAGCAAACTCGTACATCTTTGCATTGGCTTGCTGAGCTGAGCGGATGTCTTGATAAACCACTCTTGCAACATGAATTGGATTTGTTTTTGTTATGACTGAACTTAGATAGTTTGTTTTCTAAGCTGCCTACGTACTCCTATGAAGGAGATCAAGTCAAACGTAGTTCAAATAATTTTTTTTTTTAGTAGAGCCGTTCACAGTTTAGACTCATGCGGGCCAGGAGCGTCTATGATTTGGGCCCACCCATAGACAAAGCGAGATGCATTAGCAGTTTAACCACGTGCTGCATTTTTGGTGGATGAGTCATTCATCAGATCTTCATGACTTGTGTTGACACCCCAAGTTTAAGAGTGGTAAAGTTTTAGGAACCTTCCATTAATTGGACCGATCTTCAAACCATCTTCACTAATCAGCTTGTAAGCCCCACCGGTGTAAACTTCTAAAATCACGTAGGGACCATCCCACCTTGAAGTGAACTTGTAACCAGTTTTTCTCGTGACGATGATGAGCCTGCGAACAGCTAGGACTTTGTCCCCAATTTGAAAGGAACGGGTCCTTACCCTTTTGTTAAAAGCTCTAGACATACGAGCTTGATAGCACTCCAAGCTTTGTTGCGCTTGCAGACGTTTTTCATCCAAGGCTTCTAACTCAGCCAAGCGTAGCTTAGCATTCTCTTCATCAGTAAGACCCTCCTGTATAGCCAACCTTAAGGAAGGTATTTGGCGCTCTAGAGGCAAGACCGCTTCCGCACCATACACCAAAGAATATGGAGTGCTTTGAGTAGGTGTGCGATATGTGGTTCTATACGCCCACAAAGCTTCTTCTATTCTGTCATGCCAGTCCCTTTTCGATTTTGAGACCACTTTCTTCAACAAATTGCATAGGGTTTTGTTAAAAGCTTCAGCAAGCCCATTTGCAGCTGCATAGTAAGCTGATGAGTTTCGCTGCTTAAAGTCAAAAAGCTTGCAGATCTTGTCCATCAACTTGTTGTCAAATGGCTTCCCGTTATCTGTTAAGATATATCGCGGGATACCAAATCGATAGACGATGTGGACACAGAGAAAGTCTGCAACATTTTCTTTCTTCACCTCCTTCAATGCCACGGCTTCAGCCCATTTTGAAAAGTAATCGGTGGCAGCTAATATGTAGGCATGCCCTGCAGATGACTTAGGCGTAATTGGGCCAACCACATCAAGTCCCCAAGCATCAAATGGCCAAGATGCAACTGTTGGGTGCAGAGGTTCTGGTGGTTGATGGATAAAGTTTGCATGATATTGACAAGCTTGACATCTTCGAGCATAGTCTATGCAATCCTTTACCATTGCAGGCCAATAATATCCCATTCGCTTAATGTGGAAGTGCAACTTGGGACCGGATTGATGTGCACCGCAAACCCCAGAATGAGCTTCTTGCATAGCTTGTAAAGCTTCCTCTTCCCCTAAACATCGGAGAAAGACTCCTTCAAATGAACGACGATACAACGTCTCTTTATAGTAGATGAAGCGAGGAGCTCGACGCTTTATATCCACCCTCTTACGTGGATCTTCGGGTAACTTTCCGTCAGCGAGGTAGTCCATTAGCGATTGCCTCCAATCATCTTTGCCAATATCATACACTGAGGCAGTAGGGAGTTCAACAATTTCATCAACTGAGCCGTCTTCATTGAAGATTGGTGGAACTACCCACTTTTGACATACCCGCACTCGGGCTGCAGGATGAGTAATAGTTGAAGCCAATGCAGCTAAGGCGTCAGCTTGCTTGTTTTCCTTCCTCGGTACATGTTCAATTGTGACGTCCCCCAACCATTGCATTAGTATCTTTGCATAGTTGTTATATGGGACTAACTCCGCCTTTTTCACTTCATATAGACCCAACACTTGGTTTATGATCAACTTTGAATCTCCATAAATGTTAATTCTCAGTTGCTTCATGTCAGCCGCTATTTCGAGCCCGAGTATCAATGTTTGATACTCAGCAACGTTGTTTGAACATTGCTCGGTCAAGGTGAATGAATATGGCAACACCTCGCCTTCTGGAGTGACGAAGACAACTCCAGCACCTGCCCCTTCTCTATGCGAAGCTCCATCAAAGTACATCTTCCATGGGGGTAGGATTTCAATGACAAGCACATCTTCATCAGGCAAATCGTCAGACAACTCCCATTCAGCAGGTATCGGGTGGTCTGCTAGGAAATCGGCCAAGGCTTGTCCCTTGACAGACTTTTGCGGCACATATACAATTTCAAACTGTTGAAACAATAAGTACCACCTTGCGAGGCGGTCGGAGAGAACGACCTTTGCCATAACATATTTCACCGTGTTCGCTTTGGAAACAAGTCGGATGGTATGAGCCTCGAAGTAGTGCTTAAGTTTTTTGATAGAGAACACAAGTGCCAAACATAGCTTTTCAATTGGGGAGTACTTTAACTCGTTCAGGGTCATCATTCTGCTGAGATAGTACAGAGCATTCTCCTTCCCCTTGTCATTTTCCTGAGCAAGCAAGGCGCCCACAGAACTGTCTTGGGCGGAGATATAGAGGATTAGTGGGCGACCGTGAACAGGAGTGGTTAGCACAGGCGGCTTCATCAAGTATGACTTGATACTCTCAAATGCGTTCTTGCATGCCTCATCCCACATGAATGGGATGCCCTTTTTCATCAACCGACTAAAAGGTTGACATCTTCCTGCTAGGTTTGATATGAACCTTCGGATGTAAGCCAACTTCCCTTGTAAGCTTTTAAGCTCATGAAGGTTTCTTGGTTCAGGCATCTTCATTATGGCGTCAATCTTTGCTTGTTCAATCTCGATGCCCCTGTGTCGAACAGTAAACCCGAGGAACTTTCCAGCAGCAACCCCAAAAGCACATTTCAGGGGGTTCATTTTCAGTTGAAACTTCCGTAGGCGGTCGAAGACTTGCCTTAAATGCACCAAGTGATTTGTGCGCAATTTCGACTTCACAACCAGGTCGTCTACATAGCATTCAACCATTTTGTGCAGCATATCATCAAATATTGTCTGCATAGCCCGTTGGTATGTGGCACCTGCATTTTTCAAACCAAAGGGCATTACTTTGTAACAGTAGATGCCTTTCGGCATTCGGAATGCAGTTAAGTCTTCATCCTCCGGCGCCATGCGGATTTGATTGTAACCGGAGGAGCCATCCATGAATGACAGGATCTCATGCCCAGTCACAGCATCTATCATTAACTCGGTGATAGGAAGCGGGAAGTCATCTTTCGGGCATGCCACATTGAGGTCCCGAAAATCTACGCAGACGCGGATCTGGCCGTTCTTCTTGCGCACGGGCACAATACTGGATATCCAGGTTGGATATTTAACTTCACGAATGAAGCCAGCCTCAATAAGCTTATTAACTTCTGTTTCAATCGAGGGAATGAGCTCGGGGCGGAAGCGTCGTTGAGCTTGCTTAACCGGGCGACACCCCTTCTTCACTGCTAAGCGGTGCACAGCTACCTTTGGGTCTAACCCTGGCATCTCCTTGTATGTCCATGCAAAGACATCAATATATTCTTTCAGCAATGTGACATAGATTTCTTCATCTTCATCGGATAGGAGTGCGCTAATGAAGATAGGACGAGGATTTTCAGGGGTTCCCAGATCAACTTCTTTTAATTCATCCACTGCGGCTCGTACCCCTTCTTCTAACTCATGGGGTGCATCTTCTGCACCTTCCCCCTCAATCGGGGTTTCATCACATAACGTGATATGGAACGACGATGCCGCCTCTTCCTGAGTAGTTGGTGGTACGTCATCACTTGAGCCTACGCTTTCCTCATTTTCTTCTTTATGTACACGAGTGTGTACAATGGTCTTTGGTTGGACTTTCAACACTTCACCGCATGAAACATGAATATATGTTTCTCGTCTCATCCGAGAAGGAATCATGCTTCTAAGCCTTTTGGGAGGTTCCACTTCAGCAAGAACATTGGCACTGTCGTTAACAACTTGGACAGCTCCAAGTCGATCATGCATCGACTTTCTCTTTAGGGCTTTAGGACTTGACCCCAGTCTATCAAAGACTGAGCGTCGAGAGTCCGCCTTACCAATTTGGTCGAAGACTGACTGCTTTTTGTCTTGCCCATTACCATTGGTAGGAGTGAGTTTTGGGTCATACTCGCTTCCCTCCGCGGAGATACAATTACTTGCAGCCCTGTTTATAAGAATTCGCACTGGTTTAGGGGGAACATAGCCTAACCCTTTGCGCGTTTGAGGTTCTTGGTGATTTGCTTTGCCTTTACCACCGGCTTCTGGGATAAGCTTTCCCAACTTCTGTGGCTCGTTGGGGTTATAGCCAGCCTTGGCTAGAAGCTTATAAGCATTAGGGTCGAAACCCTTTGTACGCTTGGCGGGGAATATTTGGCCCACTTTACCACCATCTTTCTCTTCAGATGATTTTGCTGCATTTGCTTTGAGTGTATCGATCCTTGCAAGCGGGAAAATGAGTTTTGTGTTGTGTTGATCTCCCTCTACAACTTGTTTTGCTTTTGACCTTGACTGGGAAGGTGAATCGTCATTGCTTTCCTTAACATATTCAACAATAACTTGCCTTTTAATGTAGAACTTTGCATCCGCAAAGTAGGACTCAGCCTCTGTGAAAGGGCTTTCATCGGCGATAACCTTTTCAACTACGCCGTTCTTTTCAAACATAAGGCATTGATGCCAAGACGAGGGTACCACCCCATTTTCATGTATCCACGGCCTTCCAAGTAACAAGTTATAAGATGTCCTTGCATCTATGACATGGCAGAGGACACCTGAACTTAGGCTTCCAATTCTTAAGTCAAGTCTGATGATGCCGATTGCTCTTTGCCCTCCCTGGTTGAAGCCTTGTATCATTAGACGACTTTGGGCAAGCTCATCTGTAGATATACCAAGGTCCTTCACAGCTCGGAGGGATAGGATGTTGACAGCTGAGCCTTGATCAACCATAATTCTTTTGAGTTTTTGCCCACGGGTGTAGCCTTCAACAAATAATGGGCGATTGTGTGGCGTGCCTCCAAGTAACAAATCTTCATCCTTGAAGGTAATTTCTGTGGAATAGGAAGTAGCCTTATGCATTAGCACTTCCTCGTCCTCGATATGTTTAGGAGATGAACATTCACCTCCATCTTCTGGCTTGTCATTTGTATTTAAGCAGGAGCTAGAAGTGCCTGCCCCTTGAAGATCAAATCCTTTTGGCATATATTGAGCCAAAGGAACTGGTGCATGTGGCTATTTGACATGGCCCTTCGGTTTTGATTTGCGGGCATGAGTATTTTTTGAGGTTTTCTCAAGCCAACTTTTCACTATGTGCTTTTGATGCTTCACAGGCTCAACTTTCTTCTTTCTATGAGTGACAATCACCCATTTTCCTTCGGATGTGTTATCGTTCCGCCGTGGTTCTGAACTTTGACCGACAGCGTGCTTAACAATGAAGGGGAGTGGACGCTTCTGTTGTTTCCCATCTTCCTTTTCAGTGCACAGCCGAGCGAACCGTCCGGGTGTGATCGAGATTTGATTCGAGCTTGCGTTAGCATCAGCGAGCTCAATTTTTCCATCCCTGGCCAGTGCCATAACTTTGTCTTTGAAGATAAAACACTTCTCAATCGGATGACCAAGAAGACGGTGGTACTTGCAGTAATATGGGTCATCCACCCTTGTAGCTTCATCGGGACGTTTCATTTCAGGCAACTCAATGAGCCTAAGTTTGAGTAGTTCATCAAACATGGGAGATACATCGGAATCCATGAAAGGATAAGTCTTCTCCTGCCTTTCTTCAATTGTCGGCCTTCTACCACCCCTTGACGGGCCAGAAAATGATCTTGACCTAGGCCTTTCAGTTGCCTTAGTGAAGACTGTCATGGGAGTAGCCTTCACATTCATCACTTCTTTCTTTTCCTGCTTTGGAAAAGGTTTGTTCCACTTTTTAACTTCTTGTTTTCCAGGTGCATTGGAGGAGCTAGGCAATTTCAATATGTTGAGCCCTCCGCTGGCTTCGATACTCAATTCCATGTCGTGAGCACGACTGGATAACTCCTCAAAGGACTTTGGCTTAATCCCTTGTAGGATATAGGAGAGTTCAAAGTGCATTCCTTGGATGCACATCTCAATTGCAGAACTTTGGGATATTCTTTCTTTGCAATTCAGGCATAGTTCCCTCCACCTTTCGATGTAGGTACCGGCGCGTTCACCCTTCCATTGGCGAGTAGTGGTGAGTTCCAAGAAGCTGACCGTTCTCCTTGTGCTATAGAAACGAGATAAGAACTCACGTTCCATATCATGCCATCTATCAATGCAGCCGGGCGCAAGGTCAGTGTACCAATCAAACGCAGTTCCCTTTAATGAACGGACAAACTGCTTTACCAACAGATCGCCATAAGTCCCTGCATCATTGCATGTTTCCAAAAGTGGGCAATGTGCTGTCGGGGATTTCCCTTGCCATCGAATTGCTGGAACTTAGGAGGTTGATAGCCGTAGGGCATTTTCAACTCCTCAATTCTTTGTGTGTAGGGCTTAGCATAGGAATATGAAGGTTGGCCTTCATCCAACTTGCCTTTGATGGCCCCCATTATATAGTCCTTCAATTGATCCACCGGTATCATGCCTTCGGTAACTGGAATAGTTTTCTCAGTTGCAGGTAAGTGGGAAGCAGCTTCTCCTACCACATGGCTAACATGAGGTGGTGGTGATTGCTGACCAATCTCTTCTTGCCCTTCAGGTTGCTTTCCTGGAGCACGACTTCCTTGCTCCTCCATGATGCTTCCTACCCTATTATCGAGGGTGTTAAGCCGTTTCTCTTGATTTTGGAGAGCGACAGCCATTCCTTCCAGAGACTTAGCAATTCTAGCTAATTGCTCCTCCACAGACTCTGTGTTTGTCTCCATGGCCGGCATGACGTTGTAGACATGCGACCACTCAGGTGCAGCCTTCCATAATGGATGAGGCGGAGTTACGGGGGAAGTGCTCCCGCTACTAGCGTTCCCTTGCATAGAAGTTGGACTACCACCATCGGTAGCTCCCTTGGGAGAGGGTGGACTTCCAGCAAAAGCAATTGCCTTTGAGGCAGCAGGGGCCTTGTCGAGCCTTCAAACCACACGTCGTGCCATGGACTGAGGTTCAGGCACTTGGACCCCAAATCCTTTGCGCGGTTCCTTGTCAGCGGACCATGCGTTTTTGGGGTAGTGTCAGAGCTAGCTACAGGCGTAGACTTGGACTTGGTAGCTTGGGCATAGGTCCTCCTGAACATGGGATTGTTCGATGCCATTTGATGCGCAGGTAGAGGTATGGTAGTAGTAGAGAGATGAGAGGCAGAGCTGTCCCACCGGGCGTGCCAAAATATGTAAACGCGAAAAACTTGAATTGTATATATTCAAAATTCAAAGTATCGGTTACAAGTAGTATGTATCAATCAAGAAGGGGTACAATCTCTGTATATGAGAAGTCCTCTGATTCTCTACTAGAAGTATGCCTATTAGATGTGTGCCAAATTTGGAATATGCCAAATTGGAAGTGTGCCGAGTCCAGAGTATGCTGAACTTGAAGTATGCCGAGTTCGGGAGTATGGCCGAACTGAAGTATGCCGAGTTCCTTGTTGGAAGTGTGCTGAGTTCAGAGTATGCTGAACTGGAAATATGTCAAGTTCGGGAGTATGGCCGAACTGGAAGTATGCCGAGTTCGGGAGTATGCCGAACTGGAGTAGTTCCTTGCTGAAGGGCCTCCGGAGTTGGTAGCTTGTTCCTCAATGAAGGGCTAATATGCAGCTTGATCTTCAAAGAAGGGCTTCCGGTGTTCAAGTGGCGTGTTCCTCAGCGCGGTATACGCAATACAACTGCGAGCGTGTTCCAGACGATATCCTGGCGAGACTTCGGCAGAGCTTCAGTATGCAGATTTCCAGAGCTCCAATTCTTGAAAATGAAACCACTATTTATAGTGGTGAGGGTGAGGGAAAATCTCCAACCAACTCTTAATTCCTTATTTAATTTAATTTCTTTAATTAAATTAAGGAATGTATCGGGACACCATTGCGTCCAGGTTCATCATTTCATTAAATTTCCAAATAATATCAAATATTCAAATTCCTCAAAATTATATAATCCACATATAATTTTAGTGGACCAAGACCAAGTCAAGCCCGCTAATTAGGCAACCCAATTCATCCAAGCAGCCTGGTCCAACTCGATTAAATATTTCATCATCTCGGGCCGAACAATCCAACATCCAATTACATTTAATTAATTATTCAATGGGCCATCTAATTAACCCAATTAAATAAATATTAATCCAATTAACCTAATTAAAGTAATTAATTTAACAATCAATTATCCACCACGGTCCAACAATATTATTTAAATTTTTCAATGCTTACAAAGTCCATGAGGAGTTTCAATCTACCTCCGCTTTTCGCAAGAACAACAACCGTCTCTATGCAAGTGAGCTCATTGTGAGTAAAATTACAACTGCTTTTAACCCAATCGAAAAATTCCAATGCTTTGTACAGCCCTAACTGCACTTTCTCGGGGTCCTTGTAAGCAGTCGGACCGAGAACGAGTTTTCCATAGCGAGCCTTGTCGAATTCTTGTCTGAGATTTCTTTGTTTCAGAGGGTAGCGATGGCGGAAATCGTCCTGGCGGCCAATGGTCATGGGTGACTAGGGGAGGAATTGAGGATGGAGCGTAGGACCTAAGAAACCATTTCTACAATCCAAGCATGTCGAGGTGTTGAAGCCGAGAGGATGGCGTTTAACGGCCGGTTTTGAATAATTACAGCTAAGATTTAATCTGCGACGACGCTTTGGGAGAGAGAACGTAGAGTGGTCTTGATGAGAACATGAGTCTCATATAACTCACTTCATTGTTTTTAATGAGGACTGAGGAGGCCCTCCTCCTCCATATAAAGGCCATTGCATATTGCAGAATACTCAACCATCTATCTGTATTTAGATTCATTGAATTTAAACAAAAATGGCTATTGGCAACATTGGTGTCCGGCGAAGGAAGACATTGTCGTCTAAGAAAGCTTGTGGAAGAAAGAAAGCTGGAAGAAAGATGTCAAAGGCGAAGAAATTGGGTAGAAATAATCACTGCTATGTGAAATTCCAATTATACCCATAGTCTAAATAGAGTTAAGGGTGATTCACTCACAGAAGGACTAAATTGACTAACGTCAGACTAATTGAGGGGACCAAATTTGTCAAAATTGAAAAGTAAAGATAACATTGTAAATGGGGTACTAATTGAGGGACCAAAAATATGATTTTCCCTATATATAGGTGGAGATCAAGTGAGGATATAGCCTTAGGTGAAGATTGTGAATTTTTCTGATCCGCCGGATTAGATAATCAAACGGCTAATATTGCACAATAGGAGAAATTAAAAGCCCACTAAATATGGTAGTAACGGTACAAGTAATTATGGTTGGGGGTAAAAGGGTAAATGGGAAATTAAATGTGCATTGACGGAAAAGGAAGGAGCGAAAAACGCGTGCCTCTTCGTTTAGGGTTAAAACACTGATTGTGATGGTGAGGTTTCAGCATTGCACATCCAACTCAACCAAATCTCTTGCACAACCAAACAAAGCCGTGAAGAGTAGGGGGCTAGTACACCTAGGAGAAGTCAATGGACTGCATCCAGGGAAGCGACGACTAGAATCCGTAAGAATCTGAGACCAAATTAATTAATTTTTTTTTTTTGTTGTAAGGGAAACTGGAATTTAATGATTGTTTTTATTTGGGTTGTTGTTTGTTTTTCCCTTTTTTTTTTGAATAAAAAATGCCGCTTTTGGGCGTGGGTGGTGTCGACTGAATGTCACTCCGTGGGAGTAGCGATGGGTTGGGTACGACAGCGTAGAGACGGCGCAGATTACACTGGTTTTTGTTTTTTTTTTGTTTTTTTTTTTTTTGTTTTTTTTTTTTTTTGTAATGGTTTTGAATACGAGACGCCGGTCATGGGGATGGGATTATAGAACCTTAGCAAGTGAAACCGTACTGCCCAATACATCAACTTATTTGACTACAGCAAGAACCTTAACCGAAATAAGTAATTGGGTAAAAATGTATGACACAGTGAACGGATATTTTGTGCATTTAGTTGTTTTGATAGTGTGCATTTTGTTGTTGTGATATTGAGCATATTACCTTATTGTGTTGTGCATGTGGGATGCGCTAATTTGTGCTGGAATGAGTGTGGTTGTTGTGCAACAAATATATAAGCGAAATATAGAAGATTAGCAAGAGAAATCCGACTGCCAACCAAATTGAGCCAATGAATCCACAATATTTGACTTCCTTGTCATTATAGTAATGGCAATACCATTTAGATGATTCAAGAATGGTGGCCCTAGTGTTGAATAATTTGTAAGGGTCGTTTCCTTTAAAAAAAATATTAAATTAACAGTGTCAACTTTTTACCATGCAATTTGCTGACTTTCTTTCTGGAGAAAAAGATGGAATATTATCTGTAATTTTCTATGCAAACAGTATCACGAGAAACAAACATAAACCTGAGCCTAGAGTCGATTCTTGTTTTACTACAATTAATTATGCTAATTAAGGTGTTTCTAAACGGTAATGAAAACTTAAACACTTTTGAAGTAAGTTTTTTAATGTTCTTGTTTTAGATGTGTTGTATTTACTGAGTTTTTTTTTTTTTTTTGTGCATTCTGTTTTTTATGACTAAGCATTACTAGCTAAAATGTGCATTTCAGAAATTAACAGATTACATAATTGAGTTTTGTTTGGATGTGGTATGGGGTAATATGTGCAGTAAGAGGTGGTTTCTCTGTGCAACTGAAATAAGTTTTGTGTCTAACATGAAATAGTTAACCAATTTTTGAATACATTTAATATATATTTTGTGTGTGCACAAGTGGGATAGAGTATTTTGATTCTTAGTTTTTTTTTTCCTAGTGGTGAGCTCTTTGGTTCTTATTTTTGTACGCGTTTTGTATTGAGCAGTTGCAACAAGGAATCAAAAACCCAAGAAGCAACCACGAGAGGGTACGGTTAGGCAAAACACTGATGACGATTTTGTTGAACCACCGCGGCAAGAATCAAGACAGGATAACCAAGATGGAGATGGGACATAGTATGAATTTACAGTCGAAGAAGTGGACAGGGATATGAATTTATTTGGCGTATGGGGTTTGTTAAACATATTAAACATATTAAAACTGTGGAAATGTATTGCTTGGTATATAAATTTATTTTTTGTTATGCGGTCGGTTGTTTAACAATGATCTACATATTTTGATACTTACACTTCTTTATTATTTGACAGTAATACAAATCAGAATTGGCGCAGGACACTTTCAAAGGCTATTTTGAATGCCCTGTGTGACCGTACATGCTATTTCTGTGCATTTGTGAATTTAAAAGTATGTATTCCTGTGCGTTTTGAATGATAGTGATATTGTGCATTAAGGAATCTTATTTGTGTGCAATTCTGACTATTTATAGGATTAATAGTAGACTTATGAATGCAATACTGAAGCCAGTAATCTCATTTTCCGCCGTGTGCAGCTGGGATTAAGTGTTCTGTGCATTTTTGTAATTTGGTCAATTATTGAAATGTTAGAAATCTGTCGCCACATTATTGTATATATCACTATCACTGGGGTTATTTAATATTTATATAATCTTAATGCATTTTGAAGTAAGTTAATTATTTAAAAAAAAAAAAACAAATTAAGGCTAGATGTGTTTTTTTTATTGATTATTAATACATTTGGTAATGTATTTTTTTTCCTTCAAAAGATTACTAAATGCATTTAATTGTAAGAATTGCAATTTTGTGCATTGTCTGTATAATTTTCCGTACTAATAATAGTTCAATATTTTTTTTATTAAATGATTACTTTTACTAAATGTTCAAAGGTCTTCCATAATCATTTCAGGACTTTCACACTACTAATTTGCATGTGGAAAAAACATCCATCACACAACCTTGGAGAGATTCTCAATGCCCTACACACACAAACAATCAAATAATAAGAAAACGGTTGTATTGCAAGTTGTTTGCAGGCCTTTAGCTCGCGAAGAACAGTAAAAACAGGAAGAAGAAAAATAAAGAATAAAGAACAGAGGAAAGAGATTTCTTATTCATTATTCAACTCTGTACATCATTACATCAATATATATAACAGCTATTAGAAGATCATACCATAAATATAAAGCTGTTACCAATCATATCATTAATGCTAGAATAATGTCCATAATTAAATTTTACAACACTCCCCCTTGGACATTATTTTGCCATAATCTTGCCTCATTAAAAACTTACAGGAAAACCCTGTGGGAAAAAACCTAGACAAGAAAAGAGTGTAAGATTTATGGGTAAATATATCCATGCCTCATTAAAAAACTTCACTAGGAAAACCACGTGGGAGAAACCTAGTTGAAGAAAAGAGTACATGATATTTAAAACTCATATATTGTATTGGTTGCCTCATTAAAAACATTAACTTAAGAAAACCCGGTGGGAAAAAGTTAGATAAGGGAAAAAGAGTACAACCATAAGCCTTCAAGGCATAATCTTCAGGATTTCGGGGTTCGTCTATTCAAATATTTATTTCCAACTTTTCCCATTGACATTGCTATATCATACTCATGCCTCGCTAAAAACCACACTAGAAAAACCCAATGGAAAAACCTAGTGAGGAAAAGAGTACATGGTATGTATATGCTGCAAAAGTATAACTATTAGTCCGTTTAAGACCCAATCTACAGGATTGACCCGAGTGAATATACTTCTCGTCTCCCCTTGAGGATAACAATCTTCAAATTCTACATTGCTTAAAGTAAAATCATTGTTTCAAAAGGGTGTAGAGAAGGGATATGGTACAATCTTCAAGATTGTCATCAAAATTTATCATATTTTCTCATGATCATTTGGACCAATAAAATTATTTATAGTTGATATTTTGTTTTGTTGATCCCCCTAAAATATAATAATTTTCTTTAACTATGCATATCAATCTTATAGATATTTTGTAGGTATACATTTGCTGACTTGTCACTGGAGCAAATTTTTTGGACAAATATTTTATCACTCTTCTGGAGTTCATGTGGATCAAGATATTTTATATCATGAAAACTATATACGTTTTTATTTGTGCCAAGTATGATGACTTCATGTCAAAAAGCATCAATATGAATATTTGTACCTTGAATTTCTATTCCTTTATCTCATCTCATAACTTAACAGTCGCTATGACAAAGCGAGAGCATATATAGTAAAGTAATGATGAGATGAAAATATACAAAGTACATCTATAAGAACAAGTATTATCCTTTAATTTAGACCTAAGATGCTTTAAAGCTTAAATTGATTTATAATATATCAATTCAGGTATCATCAATTCAGGTCATGGCATTTAACATAATGTCAATATTCAAATGTCTTCTCGAAAGACGTATTTTGTGCCCTAAGGATATTAATGGATATCATTTCCTTTTCTTCCTAGAAGAATCACCAAATCACTCTTTACAAATTACAAAAATAAGATGCGAATTTGGGAATTTTCGGTCTAAAAGAAAAGGTATTTAAAAATGACGTTTTGAAGCAGCGAACTTCTGGTCCTGAATTATCCTTTAAAAAATGGGTCCTTTATTTTGAGAGATTATTTGGACATTTTCTAATTAGTGTGTGAAATTCCTTTTAAGGAAATGCTCGATCGACAGGTCGAGATAATACTTGATTTTCATTTTCCTTTATTTTACAATAAGCCCCTTAATAAGTACCTAATGGTACATATTCATTTCTATAATTTTCTATTTTAAGAGGAAATTACTAAATCAATTGCTTTACTATTTTAAGTTTAAGTAATGCATTTGTATTTCAACAACAATCATGTTGCGATATTTACTTTATTTCATTTTTTCGAATTATAAATCCATCAAGGATTTTTCAGATAAACATTAGGGTCTAATGACCCATGATTTCTAGGTCATGACTTTAATAAGCTGCATTTCTAGAATTATTCTGCAATTATGTAGCGGAACTTTTAATATAATGATATTATCATGGGAGAGTATACTTGATTCTGGGTCTCTGCATCAACCCTTAGGTTACAAACTCGCTTTATATCTCACCACCTTATCATTCTTGTTTTTCCTTCACACAAACACCATTTGAAACCTACAGGGTTAATACTTCAATGGTTCATAAAAGGAATATATTAGCAAGTTGAGCTATAAATATGCCTTTAATTGCTCCTTTATATGTTAATCAATCTAGGCGCTTCTGGCACCTAGTTCTGGATCCAGATTGTCATATACTATGAGCAATTTGAAGAGAATTGTGTTGTCAACAACTTATAACATTTTTCAAGAATTTCTCATATATATATATATATATATATATATATATATATATATATATATATATATATATATATATATATATATATATATATATATATATATATATATATATAAAGTAATTTTCGAAGTTAACCAGATTATAGCCATTTCCCAAGGATATTTATATCTGGTTGTTCCACAATCCAATATAATGATTATTTGGTGCACCTATAATTTTACTGGATTTTTCTCATCGTCTGGACGATCGTCTTAAAGATATAACTTTTTAAGATTTTTCAAGAGTTCTAAGATTTTCAAGAGTGACAAAGATTATTTATTAGATCTAGTTGTTTGTGGATTCTTTATTTTCTATCCCAATGAATCTCCCGCACTTCTGGCGTCAAGGAGTATCGATAGATATATATGGTCCAATTTTGAGGAATATGTATAGGACCTAGTCACTCTTTTTATGAAATAGATTTATTTGGCAGATTTCTTTCTGAACTTTCGGTTCAATCTAATTGGTACGTGGATTTAAAATTTTTTTGAAGATCATTTCGTTTCATGAAATTTCTCGACATTCAATTTAAATTTTGATTATATCTCCCCCTAATGCCGTGAACCGATCTTCATGCAGTCAACGTATCCATCGCGTCTCTCTCAGGGGCTTTAAATATTGGAGACAACAGATAGAGGTTTAGATGGATATATTATGGTGGTTATGTAATAGATTGGACTGCATTTTAAGAATAGAAGCGCAGATTTGGGAAATGTTTGTCTTGAAAACCACGTATTAGATGTAAGGGGGAATAAGGATATGCAGTGTGCCGAAATATTTAAAAATAGCAGCGTGAATACTGCATTTTCCCACAAGTATTCGGCACATTGGAGTTTTGAAAAAATAATGGCCTAGCAAGCAACTGAAATTAGAAACTTTAGCTAAACCATTTCAGGTGTGGCATAAGGTATAGGATGATTCACCTTAATGCTCAATGTCATATAGTAATCATCAAAAGCTGATGAAGTGAATAGAATACCCCGGGAATTGGGCATTATTCATATGGTACTAGATCATACCCATCTTTTTTACGATTATGAAAAATGAGTAACACATTTCTACTCATCGGATGAATGATATTTAATCGAAGTAGGGTAAGATAAGGTATTTTAACATTTCAGGTTTCATCATGGAAACCTATTGACTTAATGTCTTCGAAATTAATGGAGTAAAAGTGTAGCTCTACTGGAGCCTTCAAAGAAAACCTTATCAACAATGACAAGAAGAAGTTAGAGGTTTGTAGATAATGATCAAACATTGAACTTATGTTTCAGTGGATCAACATTATTACCAACAAGAGTGTTTGCTTCAGGCAATGCAATATGGTTGGATTCAACCTTGTGCTTTTCATTATCGTTTTTTTACCATCGGTTTGGTAGTTTTCAACAAAATGCTATGGGTGTGGCACGTACTTGATTAGTGTCTTGTACACCCGCACTTGAAGCAGACTTGCTGATGGGCCAGAGTTCTAATTCTATGAAAGTGGTTGTCCTCGACGAGTTGGATCATTTTGTTGTGTATTATGGTTTCGGGAGTTATTGTTGCCACCTTGACCTTGATCCCTATCGCGACCTGGTTCTCGACCCCTCTTGGCGTTACATGATTGAGCAACGTTTTGTTTCGGGTACGGGTGCAGAGTTAAATTGGGATACAAATTTGTGTAAGCCAAATTATAATCAGTCACTGACTTTAAAATCTTGAAATCTCAAGTTAAGTCAGTCAAAATGTGTCTGAGGAAGGGCAAGAGATATTTGCAAGTCAAAAACTATCCTTCAGGGATTTCTATAAGGCATAGGAGTCATTTTCAGGAATGGCGAGAAAGAGGGGAAAAATTAGGGCTTTTAGCTTTCAAGGCCTCATTGCTCGCGGACTTCTAAGTAATTGCTCCTGTTGAAACCAAGCTTCGTTAATTCACATTCTATGATAGCAGCCATGATTTAGATTTTCTAAAAAAAATCTATATATATGCTAAAGCTAGCTAAATCAAGGGTCCACTACTAAAGGATAATTTATAATCCACATAATCAAAACTATAGATTATGCTAATCCCATAGAATATGCATATGAACTTCATAAAATCATATATTTCAGTGTGTGCTTTACGAGTGAAGATCCCTACTATAATCGTTATATGTATGATGCTCAATATAGTTGGAATAATCATATTAATGGTTGCATTGGTAGTTATCTTCAGTCGAAAATCTGTATAGATACTACCACTGTAAGTAGGTCTTTCGAATTGTTTGTTAACACTGACAAAGTCAGGGAAAACCTCTGAAATTATTTCAATATTGAACCTTGGACATATAAGAGTTCCGAATCGAATTTCTTTAGAAAGTAGATCTTTTGTCTCGTGGTATCCTGCTCCAGTCCCCTTACGAAACTTTCGTTATTGGGTTAGCCATACACTTCACATGTTTCTAGCGATTCACATGGCATCATCAAATGATACAAGTCTTGGATAAGAATCTACAACGCACTAGAACGCCCTTGTTGACGATCCTTTACTCCGACAGCATGGTACCCTAAGTGAAAAAAGCTCCATTCAAGTCCCCTAAACCGGTAAAATAGTTCAATTAAGTCCAATTTGACTTGTTTATCAGGTTAAATCAATACGGTGTTGACACGTGTCCTTATTTTATTTTTTAAAAAAATATTTTTTATTTATTAAAAATTAAAAATAAATAAGATTAAATAATAATAATAATAATAATAATAATTTGAAAAAAAAACAGCCACCCGTTGTGCGCGTAGGAGTGCATAAAATCTGGTTTTTGTAAGGATGGACGTGGACTCCAAACTTATGTATACACAAAGAAAACGCATGAATAATCACACCAAAAACACAACCAAAAATGAAGTTTCCTTGCTTACACCACTATCCATCATTTTGTTTCTCCTACAAATCTCCTTCGCCGCAGTTTTCCAGAACGGCACACAAGTGATTAAGATCGCTTGCGCGCAGACCAAAGCGATCGGTCTGTGCATTTCCGTCATAAAATCGGATCCCCGCAGCGCCGCCGGTGACGTGAGAGTATTTAGCATAATCGTCCTCGATAAGGCGTTGGGGGAGGCCGCCGACGGTCTGGACAAAAGATGCCCGGAGGCGTACAGGAAGCTTGTTGGGGATGCCGGAGATGCCATAGGGAAATTGAAGAGCAAACAGCTTGTGCCTTCGGTTGAAGATAGCATAAAGAATGCCATTAACGATGTTGCAGGTTGCCGTGACGGTGATGATTCTCTCCTCACCTTTCTTAATATTGCTAAAGATGTTCTCAAAATCATTAATTAATTAGGATACCAATAATGCTGTCATGGAAATTATACCAATAATTAGTGTTGCCGAGCTTGTGTTGATTAGTTGGCCACTCCTCTCTTGTTGGCAAATTATACAGCTACTGTGTAGATCACAGTCCAAAACGACGTTGAAATTTTATGAGTTAAAATAATGTATATTATAAGTTAGAATAAAGTACTTTTATATGTTAAAATAATACACATTATGTGTTAGAATAATGTAATTTATGTAGAATAATTTACAATATGTGTTAAAATAATGAAACTTCTGGGCGGAATAAGATAATGTATTTTATGAGTTAGAATAATGTACATTATGAGTTATAAAAATGTATGTTGCAATAAGTTGCGTGAAAAAAATTTATGCGAAATGACGTCATTTTTAGACTATGATCGCGATCCACGCGATGACGTACTATTGTCTCTTGCTTCCATTTCTTTTTTCAATCGCCTATGAAGCATTTGTAACTCCTTTTATCTAGAACTCAAAAGTAGTTCAAGTGGCAAATAAGCTTTTTCATGAGACGATTTTCAAGATTACCGAGACGAGCAGAGATAAATCTGAGATATCCCGTGGTTTACACTAAAAAAAAAAAAAAACATCATTTGATTTAGAGTAATATAATTATTTTGGTTTTGGTTTGCTTTTCCCCCTTGCGATTGGTTTATCTTTTTGGGAAAACAATTTGTATGAGAGCGTCTCACGGATTCATGAAGATTTAAGTCTACTCCATATCTAAGATGTTTGGTTAACGATGGATGAGTCTCTTCCACTCCACCACACTTCCCAAATTATGGATCATTGTCCATGGTATAACGAGCAATTATACTGTGGACTATGCTCCAAAACAACAGACGCTATAGTGTATCTAAACTGATATTGTCTCACGTATTATTTTTATTATATTATCAAATGAAACTGCAATTGAATTAAAATGAAACTGTAGTTGTGTTGAAATGAAACTGCAGTGTATACAAAATGAAACTGAATAAGAACTTTACATATTTGAGTGTATATTGTTCAGCGAAACTATAGTTATTTATCAAAATGATATTGTAATTGTATTGAAATGAAACTGCACTGCATATTTGATGTCTAGACCACAATGCATTGTGGATTACGGTCCACTGTATAATTTGCCATTGCATGACATTTTGTTGAATGTGCAAAGCCCATCTTAAATGGCTCAGGCCCATAATAAATTGATGAATAATAGCCCATTTAACAGACCTCAGCCTGTAAAGGTTAACGCCGTGATGAACCACGTAAAGTCAGGCCCATTTCTAAAATTAAACTGGACCATAATATTCTTTTGCTCAATTAGGAGAGTATAAAGTCAAATCAATTCAAACTCAAATTGATGCATTTAACAGACTCTTGAAAATTTACAAATTACAAGTGGAAATGGAACCCATATGTACCATATACTACTACATAATCATTTTGTGTGTGATAGCATAAATGGTGTACGGAATATATGGTACGTGTATATATAGAATAATAGAGATAATGGATGAAATGAGCTAGAGCGATTATATATATGGTATGTGTATATGTAGAATATTAGAGATAATGGATGAAATGAGCTAGAGTGATTATATAGATGAAAGGCCTTAGTACCAGCAATTATACCGTGGATCGCGATCCACAAAGCTTTGTGGACTATGTATGGTCCAAAGCGACAGACACTATAGTGTATCTAAACTAACATTCTTTCACGTATTATTTTTATTATATTATCAAATGAAACTACAATTGAATTGAAACTGTAGTTGTGTTGAAATGAAACTATAGTGTATATAAAATGAAACTTAATAACAATTTCACATATTTGAGTGTATATTGTCCAACGAAACTGTAATTATATCAAAATAATATTATAGTTGTGTTGAAATGAAACTGCAATGTATATTTGATGCCTGAACCATAATGCATTATAGACCACGGTCCACAGTATAATTTGACCCTTAGTACACTATAGGATTATAAGCAAGCAAGGTTGGTAGCCTCTAGTACGACCAGCAAGTATATTAAGGTGTTTAGTCCAAAAGTCCCTTCTAAGATATGGAACTTGACTTTTATAGCGCTAGAGGGGAACACACGTCGAAATCTCTTCAAAGATAGAATTGTCATAACTAGTTAAGCGAATCAAGCTGACAGGTCATGTTAGCCTACAATGAAAGTGGACAATCGTTATGCTATGGACCCGTATCCAGCATGGGAACGGTGCCGTTCTCTTTCACTTTTTTTTTTTTTTTTTTTTTTTTTTTTTTTTTTTTTTAATTTCAGATCACTTTATTATAGGAGTATATATTCATAATTTTATCACTATATGTTCATAATTGTAAGTTCATAATGTCAGAGCTCTGTGTTCATAATTTCATAACTGTACATTCATAATTGCATAACTGTATATTCATAATTCCGTAACTGTACATTCATAATTTAATAACAGTAAATTCATAATTTTCGAAACTCTATGTTCACAATTTTAGAGCTCTATGTTCATAATTTTATCACTATATGTTCATATTGTAAGTTCATAATGTCAGAGCTCTGTGTTCATAATTCCATAACTGTACATTCATAATTTCATAACTGTACATTTATAATTGCATAACTGTACATTCATAATTCCGTAACTGTACATTCATAATTCAATAACTGTAAATTCATAATTTTCAAAGCTCCATGTTCACAATTTTAGAGCTCTATGTTCATAATTCTATCACTATATGTTCATAATTGTAAGTTCATAATGTCAGAGCTTTATGTTCATAATTTTATAACTTACATTCACAATTCCATAACTGTACATTCATAATTCCATAACTGTACATTCATAATGGCACAAACGAATAACGCTATTAACGCTGAGACAAAATCAATTTTTTTTTAAAACTGGAATGAAGCGTTTTCCCTAAAAATAACGTCGTTTTGAACTCGTGTCCACAATGCACGGGTCCAGGGCATAATTTGCGAAAAGTGGAATGGCAGGGGATGGGACATTGGTTTTCGTGACCCGCTAGTTGATGGGCTTTGGTAAGGTAGGCTTGGTTGGGCCGCAAGAGCCCACAGTGGATGTGTTGGTTTTCGTGACCCGCTAATTGATGGGCTTTGGTAAGGTAGGCTTGGTTGGGCCGCAAGAGCCCACAGTGGATGTGTGTGTGTAAACTAGGCAAATTATATTATGCACCGCGGTGCATAATCGATTATGCACCGCGCGTCTTTTTTTTTTAAATGAAAATAAACAGTGTTTGTTTCCGCCGTTTCGCACCCTTTTGCAAAAAGTAACTCTGTTATTCAGTGTCGTCATTTTGTATACATTGCAGTTTCAGTTCAACACAACTACAGTTTCATTTCGATATAACTATAGTTTCATTCGATATTTATAGACTCAAATATGTGAAAATGTTATTTAATTTTATTTTATATACACTATAGTTTCATTAAAACACAACTACATGATCATTTTGATATAATTACAACTTCATTGTACAATATACACTCAAATATGTGAAATGTTATTCAGTTTCATTTTATATACACTGCAGTTTCATTTCACTATAACTACAGTATCATTTTGATATAACTGCAGTGTCGGTTTAGATATACTATAGTGTCAGTTGGTGTTTAATACACCAAACAAGCGGACTCCGTTAACTCTAACGGCGGGCCGTTTCTTTACTTAAAGAAATGGCGCCGTTTTTTACGTGCACCGCGGTCTATAATATAACGACGACTGGTAAACTAGATGGCTTGGCGGTTCAGATTGATCATTGTGTGTGTGTCACTGATCAATCTGAATGGTTCAGATTGATCAGATTTTAATTTTTTCTTGATATTTTCTAATTTATCCTAAATGAATCATTCGAATCCGCCACCTCCCACATAGGAGAGCAACCTGGTACCATTGGACCACAAGGTCCTTCGTACTCTTAACTTACTTATTGATTTCAATAAGAAATGTCTTAGGTTCGAACCTCATCCCAATTAAAGTTAGCATAATTAGTACTCTATTTTACTCTTATTAAATTCAATTCAATAATAATTTAGTAGCTGCAACAAAAAATAATACATATGCATTTCTTTAATTTAGAATTATGTGTCTACAATGCCTTTATTCAAAAAAAAAATTATTCATTATCAATAAATTAAATAAGAGAAATAATTTTATTAGTTATATTGTCTTTATTTTTCTCCAATATAAAAATTCTTTTCAAATTCATCAATTAATTATATTCGTTAAATTGTCCCTACAATGTCTTTCTTCAAAAAAAAAATTATTCATTATCAATAAATTAATTAAGAGAAATAATTTCATTAGTTATATTGTCTTTATTTTTCTCCAATGTAAAAAATATTCTTTACATTCAAATTCATCAATTGATTATATTTATTACATTGTCTATTATCTTTTTTTGTGCACTATTTCTTAATTAAATATCAAAGTTATAATACAAAATAATGTTATATATTTATTTACCAAGTATTTTATTAATACCATAAAAAATTAAAAAAATATATATAATTAAGTCAATCATATTAACTACTTGAGGGATTTGTTGACAAAGAGAGTATTTAAATCACACAACAAATTGAAGTGGGAAACTACCTCGCAATGTCCTTGTTTGATAATCAGCAGTTAGCGATTAGCGTTAGCAGATTATATTAGCGAATTTGACAGCGAATTATATCAACCGATTGATAAAAAGATATTTTAAAAAAAATTAATTATTTAGAATAACATGTAAAATGACCTATGGGTATACATAATAATAATAATAATAATAATAATAACAATAATAATAATAATAATAATAATAATAATAATAACAACAACAACAACAACAACAATAATTATTATTTTTTAAATAATAATAATTTAATAAAATAAATAAAATAAAATAAAATAAAATAATAAAATAAAACATATGGGGAGCCGAACGTTCGGCTCCCCTTAATTTTGCCATTTTTCTCACATTGGTGGCAAAATGGGCATGGGAGCCTTGAGGCTCCTATAAACGGAGCCTTAAGGCTCCAATTTAAAAATTAAGCTTGCTCATTCATTGATGGGCAAGCAGTGAACCAACAAAACTGGCTCTTGTTATTCAAGGAGTCGAAATAGCTTTACAGTAAACTTTTTTTTTTTTTTAAATATAGATCAGATGTGTTTTGAGGAAATCATTCTAAAAGTGTTAAGTGAAAATATTGTAAATTGTAATATTTATATTTTCAGTGGTTTGGAACAAATTGTTGCTTCAAACTGTTGAATAACCAAACACTTTCTTTAGCATTTTGATCTTTGGATTACATCATATTTACCAATCGTCCAATATATTTGGGTTACATTATAATTAAAATTTTTAAATTTTTACTACATCTAAATTCTTTAAATTAGGAATTTCTTTATCCATAATAATTTATTCAACAATAATGGTTGAACTAAATGAACACTGAGCGAAACACCTAAATGACTGGTACCGTTGATTCATTCATTGATCTTGTATATATGTGCATTCATTAAATATATTAGAACCCTTTGCAACAAAAATACTTGGTTACTATTTAAAAAAAGTTTAGTAGCAATTATAATGAATCTCCTATATTACATTGTATATATATATTATGAGTTACATATTTAAATAAACAAATTCGATATTAAATTACTTATGTATGAATTTCTCATATATAATCTTGCATTGATATACTTTCAAATATTTATTTAATTATAAACATTGGGCATTAACTTATTCGCGCAATGCGCGTGTAAAACTAGTATTAGTAATAAGTACATTGTATAAATTTGTAATGTATGTATCAATATTAACTATTCAACATGTTTGGAATTTTTAATATACTTGAGTGGGGTGACAATGTGAAAATATTTATGACAGCATATGAAGACTAATCAATTAGATAAAATAATTTGAATAATACTATACGCATAAATACGTTTTAATTTAATTTTTTTAGTTAGATCAACTTTATGTTTTTCTAAATTAATTCGAATACAATGAAGTATAATATAAACTTGTATATTGTTACGTTTTGGCCTATCAACTCGTTGGTTCTCGCGTGATGATTGCACGGTAGTTTGTCCGGAGTTTCGTATATATATGCTTTTGTGTTTGTATACGTAAAGAGAGGAAAAGGGAGAAGAAGAAGAACACCAAAATTTAGAGCATAACAACCATGTAGGTGTGTCATTTCATTAAGCCTTCAACTCTATAATTTCTGTATTCGTGTTATTAGGGTGTCTAGATAATATTTCAGTATGATTCTATTTGAGTGATTGACTTAGCACTGTCGTAGATCAGTCAGTAGATCAGTGAATAGTCTTAGTGCGGAAATTAAATCAAACAGAAGTAAAAGACACAAAATATTGTTTACCCAGTTCGATATAGTGTGTATCTACGTCTGGGTGACGATCACCGATGCGTCCAATCCACTAACTCATAATCCAATGTACAACGGTATAGAAAAAGGATCTCACCCAAGTGCCCACACAAGGTCAATACCCAGTCTACAGAGGTTTAGTGGATTGTTGAAGTCGGAGAGCCGCGCATCCAGAGGTCCAATGAAATCCCTTCAATGGAGCGCTAACTCTGATGCAGTCCGCTTCACTGACGCAGTCCCACGTTGTTCCCACAACTGAGTGATCTTCGCGTTTACTGGTTTAAGCATGATTGATTCTTCTCAAGTTCATCTTCTTAAGCACCATGAACTGTATTTCTTGAGAAGGAATGGAATAGCCAGAGCTGTGTATTTTTTTTAGTATTGAGAGTGTTGGCTTCAAGGCATTCAACCCTAACTTGTGAAGGCTTGTATGCATAAATACTTCTTGTCTTTGATTCTCTCCACAAATAGCTCTGCTTGTAAAAGGTAGGACTTGTATAGCTAATCAATCTTGATTCTTTAAGGAGATTTCGTCCATACCTAAGGAGATATGATTTACTGATATTCTTTCTTGAAATATCACCTCAAAACCGCGTTTGCCAGCTCATACGCGTCTTCAATAGATGATCTCCAACGGTTTTAATTCTGAGACGCTCTGTCGGAATATCTGATCAATCAGAACTTCAGTCTTCAAACTCTGACAGACTCTAAAACAGAAAACCTATCTAATTTGCCATAATAATTTTGCCAATTACATGTTGGGGTTTTAGACTCAAAACACTAACAAACTCTTTATATAATAATCCATACAAACCTTCAATTCTATACCATAACAATTGATTAAATAGAAGGCAAATGAAGGGACTAATAATTTAATGCCCATTATTCTAAGTAATTATAACACTCCCCCTTGGCCATTAAATAATTATACTCATGCCTCATTAAAAACCTCGCTAAACCCTGTGGGAAAAACCTAGTCGAGGATAAGAGTACATGTAGTATCAAACATGTGTTGCATCGGTTGCCTCGTTAAAAACCTTAGCCTAAGAAAGACTCAGTGGGAGAAAAACTTAGCTAAGGGAAAAAGAGTACAACCATAAGCCTTCCGGGCATCATCTTCAAGATTTAAAAGTCACCTGGACCGAGTTTATCGCTCCCCCTGAAGACAACAGTCTTCCTAGCCTCCGCATCCCAATTTTATAAACATACTTCTCAAAAGTGGATGTAGGCAGGGACTTAGTGAACAAATCTGCCAGATTTTCACTAGAGCGAACCTTTTCAATGAGTATTTCACTACTCTTCTGGAGTTCATGTGGGTAAAAGCACTTAGGAGCAATATGTTTAGTAAGGCCTCCTTTAACGTACCCATTACTCATCTGTGTAACACATGCCGCATTGTCCTCATATAGGATAGTCGGGGAATCAACATTGCTCATTGTTCCGCATGAGCGATGGATATGCTATATCAGTGATCTCAACCATACGCATTCGCGTGCGGTTTCATATAAAGCAATTATCTCCGAGTGATTAGATGAAGTAGCAACTAAGGCCTGTTTAATGGACCTCCAAGATATAGTTGTACCTCCATAAAGAAAAACATAACCAGTTTGCGATTTAGCAGTATGAGGGTCAGACATATAACCAACGTCTGAATACCCTGTCAAAGTAATGTCCTGGTTGTTTTCAAAATAAAGACCAAGGTCTTTTGTCCCTTGGAGATATCTAAAGATATGCTTTATTCCACTCCAATGTCTTCTGGTTGGAGAGGCACTAAATCTAGCAAGTAAATTCACTGAAAAGGCAATATCAGGTCTTGTGCAATTAGCCAGGTAAAGCAAGGCTCCAATAGCACTTAGGTAAGGAACTTCAGGTCCAAATATCTCCTCATTATCCTCCTTAGGTCTAAATGGGTCCTTTTCCGCTTCAAGAGATCGGACTACCATTGGGGTGCTAAGGGGATGAGATCTATCCATATAGAATTTCTCCCATAATTTATTAATGTAGTTGGCTTGGTGAATGAAAATTCCATTTGGAAGATGCTCGATCTGTAGGCCGAGGCAGAACTTGGTTTTTCCCAAGTCTTTCATTTCGAATTCTGCTTTTAAGCATGAACATGCTTCTATAAGGTTTTCCTTCGTCCCAATAATGTTCAGGTCATCGACATAGACAGATATAATGCAGAAGCCATTAGATGACTTCTTAATGAATATACAAGTGAAAAATATCATTTTTAACATATCCCTTCTTTAGGAGGAATTCACTCAAATGGTTATACCACATTCTACCAGATTGCTTCAAGCCATATAATGACCTTTGAAGTTTGATGCTATACATGTTTCGATCTTTATCCCACATATTGGAATTTTGAATACCCTCGGGTATTTTCATATATATATATATCAGCATCTAGTGACCCATAAAGGTAAGTTGTCACTACATCCATCAACTGCATATCTAATTTCATACTTACTGCCAATGATATTAAATAGCGGAATGAGATGTCATCAATAACAGGAGAGTATGTTTGATCAAAATCAATTCCGGGTCTCTGTGTGAACCCCTGAGCTACCAATCTCGCTTTATACCTAACCACCTCATTACTTCCATTCCTCTTCCGTACGAATACCCACCTAGATCCTACTGGGATCACATCTTTTGGAGTAAGTACGGTTGGACCAAAAATTTTTCTTTGATTAAGCGAGTTGAGCTCTGCCTCAATTGCCTATTTCCACTTCAACTAGTCAAAGAGCTTCTGGCACTCGGTTATTGACTTTGGTTCTGGATCCAGATTATTTTGTGGAATGTTACAGGCAACTGCATAAGCAAAAGTGTCGTCGACGACTACTTAATCTCTGATATATGTTTCTCCTGTATTAAAAAAATTTATGGTCGTTTCTATATTAACATCAACCAGATCATCGTCATTTCCCAAAATATTTTGATCTGGATGTTCCGCATCCCAGTGTTCGTATTATTTAGAGCACGTGCAGGTTCAGTGGGTTCTCCATCTTCGGGACGGCTGTCTTCAGGACGGTTAACATTTTTCTGGAGTGACTGAGATATTTTACCAATTCTCGTGTTCCGTGGATTTAAATCTTTTGCACCAAGTGGACTCTCGCGCTTCTGGCGATGGGGAGTGTGCATACTTGGTCCCACGGGGACTTCAACTATCGAAGGAGCATTCACAGCAGGGATATGGGACCTAGTCACTCCTTTGTTATCAGTAAAAGCATCTGGCAGGTTATTTGCTAAATTTTGTAAATTAATAATTTTCTGAACTTCTAGTTCAGTTTGACTAGTACGTGGGTCTAGATACTGAAGATCATTTTCATCCCATGAGATTTCCCGGCATTTCGATAAATAAGATCTTTTATCTCCCCCTAATGCTGGGAAATGGTCTTCATCAAAAAATGCAGTCAGCGTAACTTGCGGTAAACTGATCTCCTGTCATGGGCTCTAGGTATTTAATGATGGAAGGAGATTCATAATCAACATATATACATAGTTTTCACCGTGGGCCCATAGAGGTACGGTTTGTAGGTGGTATGGGGGTATAAACTGCACACCCAAATACACGCAGATGGGAAATGTTAGGTTCTACACCACGTAGTAGTTGCAAGGGTGAATAATCATGATATGCACTGGGTCGGATCTGTATTAAAGCTGTAGCATGTAATACTGCGCGTCCCCAACATGAGACTGGTAAACCGGACTTCTGCAGTAATGGTCTAGAGATTAATTTAATACGCTTAATCAGGGACTCGGCCAGGCCATTCTGAGTATGGACATAAGGTACAGGATGCTCCACTTTGATTCCCAAAGGCCATACAATAATCATTGAAAGCCGTTGACGTGAATTCTCCAGCATTATCCATTCTTATTGATTTAATGGGATAATCTGGGAATTGGGCATTCAACTCAATAATGTTCGCAACAAATTTAGCGAAAGCTTTGTTCCTCGTGGATAATAGACTAACATGAGTCCAACGAGTGGAAGCATCAATAAGGACCATAAAATATCTAAATGGTCCAGAAGGTGGGCTAATAGGTCCACAAATGTCGCCCTGCAATCTCTGTAGAAATATAGGCGATTCATGTCCAACCTTAGTACGCGATGGACGTACAATATATTTACCTTTCGCACAAGTCACACATGTAAACATATTTGGCGAAATTACCTGAGATCTCGACAGGTTATATCCAGCAGAATTAGATATGATCCGACCCATCATATTCTGCCCAGGATGACCCAGACGGTCATGCCACATTTAAAAAGAATGTGGATTTTTGAGTTTCATGGTTAGTGCAACAAATGAATCATTGGGTTGTATATAGGTATAATATAACCCAGAGGATAAAGAGGCAAGTTCCTCAACTTCTCGCTTTTGACCAGTGATCAACTTAGTCATGATCAAGAACTCCTCTTTGTTCTTAGTATTGGTTTCAATATGGAAACCATTTGAACGAATATCCTTGAAACTCAGCAAGGTTCGTTTAGATTGAGGGTACAACAAAGCATTTTCAATTAGTAGCTTTGTACCCATAGGGAGGATGATGGATGCTCTTCCGGAGCCCACTATTTGTACCTGATCATTAGAAATGGTAGTAATATTACTCCTTGATTTGTTTAAGGTACGAAAAAATCTCATATCCGTTAGGATAGTATGCGTGGTTGCACTATCCACCATACACAATGTTGGTTCATGCTCCATTGTGCGAACAACAACTTTGCAATGTTGTAAGATCTTCGGGGTTACTTCTCGAACAGTGGTTGTTCGTTACTAATTAACCAATGCCGTTCACCGAGGAATATGTTGGCGATTTGTACTGATAACGTGTTACGTTTTGGCCTATCAACTCGTTGGTTCTCGCGTGATGATTGCACGGTAGTTTGCCCAGAGTTTCATATATATATGCTTTTGTGTTTGTATACGTAAAGAGAGGAAAAGGGAGAAGAAGAAGAACACCAAAGTTTAGAGCATAACAACAATGTAGGTGTGTCATTTCATTAAGCCTACAACTCTTTATATAATAATCCATACAACCCTTCAATTCTATAACATAACAATTGATTAAATAGAAGGCAAATGAAGGGACTAATATTTTAATGGCCATTATTCTAAGTAATTATAACATATATTACATTAATTGAATGATTCATAAAAACTAGACTAAAAGAATATTTAATTTGTTAATTAAATGATTATTTATAAAAGTAGACTAAAAAAATATTTATCTTGAGAAGGAATAAAAGAGATAAAATAAACAAGTGAAGATAAGAAAAATGTTGTTAATGTGATTTGGACCTATGACCATACACTTTCTTAACATAAAAAATGAGTAAATACCCAAAAATTTCCTCGACTATAGTGGTTTTTCTCAATTTCGTCCTAAACGACTTTGGTGACCTAATATCGTCCCAGACTTTTGTGTTTCGCTCAATTTAGTCCTCCATTTGTTATTCCGTCAAATTAGTGTTAAATTAAGGGACAATTCAGTAATGTCAATATTGATCTCTCTTTACTTTCAACTTGTGAAGTGCGAAATTCCTCTTTCTTGTACGAATTACACCCAGATTTACTCCTAGACCTGCAAATCAAATTTTATATTCGCAGTTTTAGGAGTAATTCTGGAGTAATTCGTAAAAAAAAAAAAAAAGGGATTTCGCAGTTCACATGTCTATGAGTAAAGAGATGCCAATAATAAAATTACTGAATTGTCTATTTATTTAACATCAAATGGACAGAATAACAAATGAGGGACTAAATTGAGCAAAAACACAAAAATCTGGGACTAAATTGAGCGAAACACAACAGTCTGGGACGATATTAGGTCACCAAAGTCGTTTAGGACGAAATTGAGAAAAACCACTATAGTCGAGGACGATTTTGGGCATTAACTCCATAAAAAATAAAGTTCAACTACTAAACTACTCAAACTATTAACAATTTAAACATAAATATATATTTTATATGACATCTAATGGTGACATCTAATGCTATATATATATATATATATATATATAAAGGGGTGGGGTGGGGGGAGTCGAGGAAGTTGCCCCCACTGCCCGCATACTAACTCCATCTCTGGTAGAATGCATCTTTAAACTTGTAACATACTCAGATTAATCCTTATTCGTATTGAGCCTACCTAATTACAAGATTTTAAGTTCAACTCCCTTGTGGGTGCAGTTTACCTTCTTTGTTTGAACTGGTTAGCTGTGACAACCTAAGCTGATTTACCTCATTGTGCTCTTTTACCGACTATGTTCACAACGCGATTGAACTTCACCCATAATACATATTCGAATAATGATTGTAAATTTTCTCGTCAATCAAAGCAGTTTTCAACAAATAAAATAAAAAACAAAACTACTCCGTATAAAATATCAAATTATCTTAAAAATTTACGCAATTTAATGAAAAGTCATAACAAACGACTAAATGTTGTAATGTTTACAAAGTCATAAGGCTAAATTCAGTTAAATTATAAGACAGAGTCTTAATATGATAATATTATAATACTCGTGGGCTAAAAGTGAGATTATTAATTTTAAATCCTGACAATTAGATCCTCCTCACTATTCCTATATATATGACATAGAAATCACATGAATAACCACTCCAAAAAAAAAAACACAACCAAAATGAAGCCTTCCGTTTTCGCTCTCCTCTCCTTCCTCCTATTCACCACCGTTTTGCTTCCCCGGCAATTCTCCGCCGCCGCAGACGGCCACGCCCTAGTAATCCAGACCGCTTGCGCGGAGACCCAAGCGCCCGATCTCTGCGCTTCCGTCATAGAATCCGATCCCCGCAGCACCGATGGCGACGTGACAGTGTTTAGCATAATCGTCCTCGATAAAGCAGTTTCAGTGATTGATGATCTGAAGGAAAGGTGCCCGGAGGCGTACCGGAAACTTGTTGGCGACCGCGGCGGCAGCGGGGAAGATGCCATAGAGAAGTTGACGACCAAACATCATGCGCCGGCGGTTAAATATCGCATGAAGGATGTAGTTCCTTGTTCTAATGCTGAGGATTATGTCCTCACGCTTCTTAGTATTTCAGTGGATGTTCTTAACGTCATTAAGAACTGATTAGAATTGGAATAATGCTTTAATAAATCCAATAAAATGTGATTAAGCTTGTGTTCTTAACATCATTTCTTGCTGCCATTATATTTTTTTTCTTTAAAATTTCCCTATAATGAATTATAACTCCTCCAACTCTATATAGCAACACGACATACTGTTATCATTCCAAATGAGTGGTCACATGATCAAATTATCCCAATAGACAAGGTATAGAACTGATCTAATTTATATAATTATTTTGATTTTTCACCTCCTTTATCTCTTAAAAGGAGAAAAAATTGTTAAATTTCAGAGTAGGAACAACTCATTGGCCTTTTTGGTTTTAATGAGTCAAATATAGACAACCAATTTAGACTAGTTTAGTCTTTTGCCAGCTAGGGACACAATGCGGGTTTACTCCATGCACACCCTCGGATAGTGACTATGAGTTTCACTTGTCACCAAAAAAAATTGTTCAATTACTAGTTACACCATATTATTAACATTTAATAAAAATGTTTAGTTCATCCATGGAAAGCTTATCCTTTTTATTGTTCACAATTGTTTTATCTAAGATTGAGTAATACTACATCATAATAATGCCATACTCAAATCAATATAGTTTTTTTTTTTTTTTTTTTTTTTTTTTTAAAATTTGGACATGTTAGTCTTTTACTTTTACAATTATTTATTGTTCATAACTCATAACAAAATGAATTCACACCATCTCTATTTCAACAAACTCTAAGCTTTTGCACGTAAGAATATTTTAAACTTATTCTTAGCTTAACTGTTAAAAACATTAAAACTAAATGTATAAATAAAATGTTGACAAAAGTAAAATTTATTTTAATTCATCACATACTCTAAAAAATTATTGCTTGATTTCCAACCACTATAAGTGTCTACCTAAAAAGTAGTCAAAAGTTATAGGAAAAAGGGTAAAATACACCCTCTAACTTTGTGTAAGAAGTTAATTAGTCCCTCAAACTTTTAAAAATTACAATTAAACACATTAACATATTAATTTAGTGCATCAAAACTCAAAACCCTAAATGTGACCTGCTATAGCAGGTCAGTGGAGCTCCAACAACATTCCAGCAAGGGATTGACCAGCAAGTCGTCGAAAAAGGCGACCAAACTGGTCGCCGTCTTCGTCGACTGGAGAAGGCGACCGGTGGTGCTGACCTACTATAACATGTCACAATTAGGGTTTTGAGTCTTGATACACTAAATTAATATGTTATGTGTCTAATTGCAACTATCAAAAGTTCAGGGGTTTAATTTACTTCTTAAACAAAGTTAGAGGGTGTATTTCACTCTTTTTCCAAATTATATTTTCAATTAAGTTTATTAGCATCTAAACACATTTGAAAAATAGTCAAAAAAATTTACCACATTTTGACGGGTGGTCAAAATTTTATTTACCTTAATATCCTAATTTTGGTTCACTTCAATTATTGTGAGAAAATTTTAATAACAACAGAGATGCCACAAAGGAATTGATGACCAAATAGCTTGCGTCTTTAGTTGAAGATAGCGGGAAAAATGCCATAAACGATGTTTCAACTTTCCTTTGCGGTGACGGTTCTCTGACTACTTTCGTCACCCTTTGTAATATTGCTAAAGATGTACTCAAAAATCAAAATCAAAATCATTAATTAATTAATATATGAAATAATCTTTGAATGGAATAAATGTGGTTTGTTGAGTATTTTGCATTTATTACGACTGTTTTCTTTTAGACTTTCACTGCTTTCAATCCCCGATTCCCGGCATTCATTATATATATATATATATATATATATATATATATATATATATATATATATATATAGAGGCGGGTTCAGGTGCGGCAGTGTCTTACGGTGCGGTTATTTCTTACGGTGCGGCAACACCAATAGTTCACCAAATATGCACCATCAACGTTAGGAAATACACCACACAAAACAGAGTAAACAGAGCCCTGCATCACCAAACACACACCATTAGGTGTGAGTAAAAACACCATACACTGTTCGGAAATACACCATTGGGGGTGGTGAGTTATATGGTGTGTATTTTTGAGTCTGTGGTGTATTTTGTGATGTTTTATTACATTTCATTGGGGTGTGTTTTTATTATACTGTTGGTGCATATTGTTAACACTGTTGGTGTATTCTGGAATTTGACCGCACCGCCGCACCGTAAGACCCCGCCGCATATGAGCGCTCTTCTATATATATATATATATATATATATATATATATATATATATATATATATATATGAACTTTTAAAACTATAAAATATTACATTGTATAGCAATGCTTACATTTTTAATACAACTAATTCTGTTTTGTATCATAACATTATAGTAATATTTATAAATTTTTGTCCGTGCATCACACTGGGAAAATACTAGAGTTAACCTACGATCCTAATTCACAATCCAATCCATACTATCTGCACATCAACAAAAATCCAGCTTTGGAGCTCGTTTCCATCCCTTTGGATGGATCGAACTATCACACATGGTCTAGGGCTATGACCATGGCGCTATCTTGTAAGAACAAGGTAGCCTTCATTGATGGAACCATCAAAAAGCCTTCTCAAGATAATCTGGAAAGATATTATAACTGGGAAAGGTGCAACAACATTGTTTGTACCTGGATTATCCGGACTCTATCCCCAACAATTGGGCGTAGTGTTTTGTGGATAGATACAGCTTATGGCATCTGGAATGATCTAAAGAAAAGATTCAGCCAACAGGACTTGTTTAGGGTTTCAGAAATCTTATGTGAAATCTACCAGACAAAGCAAGGGGATGGCTCCTTGAATGGGTATTTTACAAAGCAAAAGTTGCTATGGGATTAGCTGACCATACTCAGACCTCCCAAGAACTGCACCTGCACTGAGAAATGTGAATGTGGAAAGAAGTTGGATGAAATAAGTAAATAGGCAGAGAAGGACAAGCTGTCCATTTTTCTGATTGGTTTACATGAAAGGTATACTGCTGCTAGGAACCAATTATGTTAATGAGGCCCTTACCTGATGCTAATGAAGCCTACTCTATGATTTTCCAACAAGAAAGGCAATTTCAGATGGCTGGAATTGGTTTTGGGAACCAATTGCATCAAGCAGGTGAAAGCAGCAATGTTGCAGGGAATACATGGAATGTTTTCTTCACCAAGGCAGATGGAGGTTTTCAGCAAGGATACAAGAAGCAACAGGCATCAAATAAGAAGCATGTATGCACTTATTGTGGCTATACTGGCCACACTCAAGACAAATGTTACAAGAAACATGGCTATCCTCCTGATTGGAAGCCAAGACTAAGAAACCAAAGCTCAGTAAATCAGGTTCAAGGAGCATCCTCCTTACAGCAACATAATGAGGACCAAGGGTCATCTTTTACTCAGAATGACTTCAAAAGGTTCATGGAATTCATGCAAATTTAGAGAACAAGTAGCAATACACCTCTTGATCACGCCCCACAAGTTTCTGCCAACACTGTAGCAGTTGAACTCCAAAGTTAAGGTATGACCTCACTTAATTCTGTTAAGTATGATAAGGCTCAATGGGTTATAGATAGGGGTGCTACCCACCATATTGTGAGTGATTTGAACTTGTTAAGTAATCAGAAGAAAGTTCAGAATATACATGTAACTCTGCCTAATGGCCAACAGGTTGCTATCACCCTCACTGGGACTGTCTATATTTCTGATGAGTTCATCCTACATGATGTGCTATATGTGCCTGGTTTCTTATATAATCTGATCTCTGTAGGAGCCTTCATTAAGGACTCCAAAGGTTCTATAGAAATACACTCTAATCAATGCATTATACAGGATGTTATCTATAGGAAAGTGATTGGAAAAGCTGAGCTGCAAGGAGGGCTGTACTACTTGATTTTTCCTACTATTCCTGTATGCAATTCTATTTCAGTGTATGACAAGTGTATTTTGTGTCATAATAGATTAGGACAAGCACCATGTTCTAAGATTCAATCTTTGAAACAGTTGGAACCTACAATTCAAGTCAATAAAAGTTTAGTTTGTGATTGTTGCCACTTTGCTAAATAGAAGAGATTGCCATTTCAGAATAGTAGTTCTATATCTGCTAACTGCTTTGATTTACTACACATGGACATTTGGGGTCCTTACAAGGTAGCCACCATCCATGGACATCATTATTTTCTCACCATATTAGATGATCACAGCAGATCAGTATGGGTATACATGATGAAGAGCGGGCTAAAGGTGACACAGTACAGATGACTGAAGTTCCAGATGTCAAGGAGGCAGAAGCTATGTGCCTGCGGGAAGCTTTGAGCGGGCTAAAGGGTACCGGTATAGGTAGTGTTGATGTGGAGATGGACTCCCAAGTTCTTTTTAATGCTATTGCAATTTCATCTTTTAATACTGCTTTTGGGTTCTTAGTTGACGATATTAAAGAATTGGCATCTGAGATTGATGATGTCGAATTCCTCTTTGTGAAGCGATCTGCGAATTGTGCCACCCACACTGTTGCTTGGGAGGCCTATTCTGTGTCAGGTTGCGGGGAGTGGTACGATGTTCTGCCTCCTTTTCTTGTAAACATTCTTACTCATGATTTAATGCATTAAGTTTATTCCTTAAAAAAAACTAATCAAAATTAAAAACAATTAAAACGTTAGTGTATATATATATATATATATATATATATATATATATATATATATATATATATATATATATATACATATACATATACATATACATATACATATACATATACATATATTCGTGGTTTATTCATGTCTTGCTCCATTATGTCTACCTCTTCCCAAAACTCTTCTCCTTTGTTTTTTTTTTTTTCCAGGTGTGATTGTTAGAACACACTAATGGCTCTCTTGCAACTTTGAGCATTTTTTTTTCCCGATGATGAACTCCGAGTGTTTTCTGTCTTGCGAATTGTGAGGCCTTGTTTATAGTGTTGTACCTCAGATTTAAATTCATAAAAACGTTTGGAAACCAATGGATTTGAATCGTAATTCCAACAGGAAACTGTTCAGATTCCTCCATCCAAAACGTATAACAACTTCCAATAACTTAGGGAATCCAAAAAGGTGCATCAGTATAACTTTAGTGTTTAATTCTAATACATATACATGAATACAAAATGAATTAAAACTTTGTAACCGAAAAATGTATTCCTAAAACGGCGTCATTTTTGTTGAGTGGGAAAATGAAACAATGTGATTGGCCGAATTCTTATGGCTTTATTATATAGTCGGGTATATATATATATATATATATATATATATATATATATATATATATATATATATATATATATATATATATATATTAGCGCTCAAATGCGGCAGTGGCTTTAGGTGCGGTGGTGCGGCTATATCAGCATCGTTCATTTTGCTTAATCTAACGGTAGCGGCTAATTTCTGAAGATTTAAAGATTTAAGCGCGTCTTGATAAGTGGAGGGTGTTATGGTAATTGCAATGGTCATTTATATCGGTTGCTTGTCAGAATACACCAACAGTGTTAACAAAAGACACCAATAGTGTTACGAAAAAGCACCACAATGAAATGCACAAATACACCAAAAAACACACAACACACCCAAAAAATACACCATATAACTCACCACTCCAATGGTGTATTTCTGAACACTGTGTGATGCTTTTATTCATACCCAATGGTGCGTTCTGGTGATGCGTATCTAATTTGTGCATGTTTTTTTGCTGTGCATTTTCTAACATGGATAGTGTATATTTATATAACTATTAGTGCACCCGCACTGACCGAATGGGAAGGCGTGGGCGCATCTGAACTGGCACCAACACGAATCCTCAAATACACCACAGTAAGGTTAATAATGCACCAATAACGAACATAAAACAGACAACACTATTATTTGATATATTCAGGTGCCCAATGACGACTTTAACCTTGCAGTTCGCGTAGTGTGAGAACGTGCGAGAAAATATCAGAAAAGCCTGGATGAATGTGATTCGTTGGATTTATCTAATCTAATGGCCTACAATTAACTGCACCGCCGCACCTAAATGCACTGCCGCACTTGAACCTTCCTCATGTGTGTGTGTGTGTGTGTGTGTGTGTATATATATATATATATATATATATATATATATATATATATATATATATATATATATATATATATACACACACACAGAGGGAAGGGATCAGGTGCATTTGTTGCTTCCCGTGCGGATATGCGGTGGATTAATGTGCGTGAGGTTTATACTTAATGTGCATGAGATTTGTACTCAATGTGTCTGGGATTTGTACTTAATGTGCGTCATGTTAATATGCGTGAGTTTTGTACTTAATGTGCCTGAGTATTGTGTTTAATGTGCGTGAGATTTGTGCTTAATGTGCGTGAGTAATTCAGAATTACGAGCTCAGAAAGAAGCAGTACAGAAAACTCACACATTAAAGCCCAAGCTTCTTGTTACTTCTTCCTTCAATAAACTCTTTCTGTTTCTCTCTTCTCTTGGAAACCTTTGGAGTGCTGCCTTAGCTTGCTTATGTATGTTATGCTGCTGTGTTGAGTTCGTTCTTGCATATTGAGTGTACACAAACAAATGACGTATAGGAAAAACCTGCAATTCGATTCTTCGAAAATCACGCGGGAACTTCGGCGAAGGGTGATCGACCCCATTGGGAAAGCAGAAACTGACATCCATATTTTCTGCTGCATTTTACACATTCACGCACATTAAGTACAAATCTCAGACACATTAGACACAACACTCACGCACATTGAGTACAAATCTCACGCACATTAATCACCCGCACAACCGCACGGGAAGCATTCAACCGCACGGGAACCTTTCACTATATACATATACATATATATATATATATATATATATATATATATATATATATATATATATATATATATATATATATATGTCATTTGACACTAAATAATATTTGACACTAAATAATATAACATAATAAAAAAAAGTTTTTATATAACAAATGTTGGACAAATATATAATTACATTTTTTTTAATTTCTAGGTCAAATATATCACATTGCTGTAGTCCATTTTCTCAAAACTCATTCACACTATAGGAAGAAAAATTTTGTTGCTAGAATTTTGCTTTATTATATATAAATATAAATATATAATCATATAGAATGATAAAGATAAAGATATAGAGTCGAGTTCTGGTGCGGTCGCGCCTTCCCGTGAGACCACACCAATAGTTATACAAATACACACCAACAATGTTAGGAAATTAACAACAACAAACCTGCACAAATTAGGTACGCATCACCAAAAACACACCATTAGGTATGAATAAAAGTACCACACAGTGTTCGGAAATGCACAATTAGGGTATGGTGTATTTTTTGGTTGTGCTGTGCATTTTTTGGTGTATTTATGCATTTCGTTGTTGTGCATTTTTCTAACACTATTGGTGCATTTTGTTAACACTATTGGTGTATTTTGACAAGCGACCGTACGACCGCAGCATTTGAACTTTTGTCTATATATATGTTTATATATAAATATATACATATATATATATATATATATATATATATATATATATATATATATATATATATATATATATATATATATTAAAAACTTAGATCTTTAATTTTTTAAATTTTAAACTACACTAGTTTAATATTTTGATTAAGAATTGACTAAGGAACAGAGAATTCCCATCCCCGCCTAATTATCTGCGGGGACGGGGATGGGGACTACATTCAGTTTCCGTCGGGGACGGGATCGAGATTTTGGGGACGGGTAAGGGGAGTATACTCCCCGCCCCCACCCCCACCCTATCCCGTTGCCATCCCTAACGCCAATTATAATTTAGGGACGAAAAGTGAACATGACCAACACTCAGAGATAAATTCTACAATTATTATATAACTTATGGATGAAAAATACAATTTTTCATGTAAAAAATTACGAAGTATTAAATACTAAAGTTATTTACTAAATTATCAAATGATAGTCCTAATGAATCACCAAATAGTCAACACAAGCTCAACTACCAGATTTATTCCATTAAAGCATTATTTGTATTCTAATTAATTAGTGATTTACAACACTTTAAAAAAAAAAAAAAAAAAGACAAAAACTTGTGTGAGAATGGCTCACGAATCCTTGTCCGTGAAACGGGTTGGATCAAGAGTATTATATTTTCCCTTATAAGTAACAAACACTTGTCAACATTACTTATAAGGGAAAATGTAATACTTTTGATGAAAAATGCAATACTTTTACATCAAAATGTAAAAGTATTACATTTGTCTTCAAAAGTGTTACATCTTCCCTTATAAGTAACAAACATTTTATTACGGGAAAATGACACTTTTGGTCACTCAATTAATAGCGCATTTACAATGTAGTCCATAGCTTCTAATTCTAGACAATTTCGATCCTTCAATTATTGTTACGATAATCAATTTGGTCATTCTGTCACTTAATCACGCTAAACTCCGTTTAGACCAGAGACAAAAGTGAAACTTCACATATCCTTGATTATTTCAACCTAATTTCTACCCCTTCCTCCGCTGACTAACATTTCCTTCACCACTTTCTTCAACCCTTTCTCCATTTGTGTTATTTTTTTCAGTCAGTGTTGATTATAGGTTCAATTATCCTACAAATTAGATCCACCACGCATAGTGTCCTTGATCTGCTGGTGCTGAATCAGCAATGCCTCATTTAGTTGGCATCTAAAGTATTTGGTCCTCCATTCCTGCAAAGATAAATAAATAAAAAAAAATGTCATAGTTACTTTGCTTGTATATTAATTGGTCCAGCATACCTGCAAATGCAGATCCAAAAAATAGTTTCAATATTAAGCCCAAAATACTCATGGTCTGCGGTTTCTGAATATGCAGAAGAAAAGTAATAAGAGAGGTAAGCAATATTACCTTTATTTTATGCTAATTCTTTCCTCTTGTTTCCTATAAGAGTGGATTTTGTAAGTTTCTTCATAATCCTTCAAATGATTGAAAATGTTTGACCAACAATATTTGCCAGAAGAGTGTTTTTATTTTTTTGAGCAGATTAAGCAGATTTAAATGTATTCAAATACGGGTAAAGAAACTACTTCAAATAGGGTGAGATTCTTAGTCTTGTTGTATTTGGCTAAATTATGAAATAGAATCTCATAAGAAACTAAAATCAATACCAAAAATTAATAAAGAATAAATATATATCAGTTTCCATAAATACCTTGGTGCACATAGAAATTGGAAGAGAAAATGAGAAATGCATGCTATAGTTTTTTGACTCATTTGAGAAGATAGAAGCACACGTCATAATCTTTATCGTGGTTTATTCATGTCTTGCTCCATTATGTTTGCCTCTTTACAAAACTCTTCTCCTATGATTATTATTATTTTTTTTTTCAGGTGTGATTGTTAGAATACACTAATGGCTCTCTTGCAGCTTTGATCATTTTTGTAATTTTGCATTTCCTCATTTTTTTAATCAAATTAACTGGATTATCCAACTGATGAAATGGACTGACTGATTCAACGATGATGTTAGTCAGTAAGGCAGATTATTGAGATGTTTATAGAAAGAGATAACGACACAAAGCAACACACAAGATGTTTACCCAGTTCGATACAGTGTGTATCTACGTCTGGGGGACGATCACATAAGCGTCCAATCCACTAAATCATAATCCAATGTACAAAGGTAGAGAAACAATAATCTCACCCGAGTGTCCCACACAAGGTACGTACCCAGTTTATACAGGTTTAGTGGATGGTTGAAGATGGAGAGCCATGCATACAGAAGACCAGTGAAATCCCTTCACTTGGAGAGCCAACTCTGATGCAGTCCACTTCAATAACGCTCTTCTTGGTTGTTCCCACAACAGTGTGATCGTAGCGTCCTTTCGTTTAAGCAACAATAATTCTTCTCAAGTTCTTCATCATAATCACCATGAACATGTTGTATTGAGAAGAGGCATGATAATCAAAGATCTGATCTCATAAAACTGTATTGGAGTGTTTTTTTCTTCTTGAAAGCGTAACCCTAATTCTTGTCGAATAAGAGTACTTATAGTTCCCTAGTACGAACACTCTCCATAGATATCTTTGATTGTAGATGGTAGGACAATATTTGAAGAATGTAATCTTAAAGATTCGGTCCATACCTTTCCAAAATAGATACGCTGATCTTCTTTCCAAATATGTCTTCTTTAAACCGCGTACAGACTTTAAGGAAACAGCTTCCTAATTCAGATCTTCAGTGTCAGTACCTCTGTTGTTGTATCTGATTGATCAGTCCTCTGTAAGATAAAACCGAAACTAAGCTAATCCTATCTTAGTTTGCCATAATAATATTGCCAATTATAAGTTGGGGTTTTTTGAGCAATTAAAACACTAACAAACTCCTCCTTTGGCTATTATTTGACAAAACAACTCGACTACGTATAAAGACAAAAGCTGAAAGAACTAAGATAGGCTAGCATAAAAACCAAACCAAATATCTTATAACAAAGCATAGCGGAAATAAAGCACAGCATACAAGTCATGCTGGATCAAAACATCAGTCATAAACATTCTTCAACCAAAAGAAGTGGTGCCATCACAATCAACGCCCAGCCAGGGCCAGAAGGTACACAAAAACACATAAAACTCCCCCTGGGTTCATACTTCCCCTTTTTGCCAATGATAGCCAAAGCATGGTCAAGCATTGGAGGGAGTCTCACTGTCAGACTTCGCAGGTTCAGCAGCAGCAGATTTAGACAAGCTTAAACGAAGAAGAACGGTGGCCAATTCAGTACGAGCCCCTGTCAGCTGCTTCGCAATTATGCCGTGAACTGTCTCAAGCTCAGAAACCCTTGCCTTCAACTGTATAGAAAGTTGGAGATCCCTTGCATGCGGCGAATCATCAGCCACTGTATCAGCTTCAGAATTGGAGGGAGCAATCACCAGTGTAACATCACAAATATGGTCTCCAGTCAAAAGACGACGGTCAATAGTATAGAGCAGAGTCGGACTTATCACCTCACTAGGCATCGGCCCAAGGCCCTGAGTTGTTAGTACTCCAAATATCATATTAGGGGAGGGTAGCCTTACCTTCTGTTCACGTGGATGGATCAAGGTGAGGATATGATTATAAATCCAGGCCCCCAAATCAAACGCCATTTTTGTTCCAATTCGAAACAAGAGACCTGCCAATTGCTTGCCCACGGTATGGAAATGGGCCGATGGAAGCCAGTTGTGAAGTGCACGACGATGCAATATGACATATTTTGAGGTGAGCTGAGAGCTAGGTATATAATCCTTGTCACCAGATGGCCATGTATCAGTCTGTCCACCGGTTAGGGTCTTGGCCACTGAATCCCAGTCAGTGATTGCTTCTTCGTACACCACTGACAAGCCATAGTATTCATTGATCATGTCAGGACCAAAGACGTACCATTTACCTCGAATGAAGATTTGCATTGGTCGTGGCCTAGTCAGATTGTCTATCTCTTCATTGAGATTACAGTAGAATTCATACATGAGGAGCTTCGAATACGGACAAATAGAGGAGACAGTCTTCAGCAAGCCCACTTCACTCAGCAGTGGCAGAATGTCGCAAACTGAATTCATCTGGTTTTCATTAACAGGCCATTGAATAATGAGATCTCTCCTTACCATGGTGGACCATTTACCTTGAGCAGTGGAGGTAACAAACTGAGGCTTGTAAAAAGATGTGTCAGTACTTTCAACAGGTTGAACCTCAAGAGTGATGCTCCGACCTCTGGAACGAGTAGATGGTTTCCCCTTTCGGGTAGAGGATGTGGGAACAACAGCTGGTTGAACAGCAGCAGGACCTTTTTGCTTAACAGATGACCGTAGTGTCTTGAACACTTGTTGAATTGGAGGATTAGCTTCAGGTTCGATAGACTCACTGGACTTGCTTCTCTTCTCAGGCTGATCTACATCAGCATTGTCATCACCCGTCTCAACAACAACCTTCACAGGAACATTCTTTTTTTTTTTATCTTCTCGTCTCCTTGGATTGGGAATGAACAGGAGACACAGAGTGACGGGAATCAGGAACATGGGCAGAAGAACTTCCAAGAAGATTTGTTACTTCTCGAATTTTAAAGGTGGTGGAATCAGGATGAGCAGTAGCCTCAACAGTTGGGGGCTTAGATGCATGAGCTTGAGTGCCATAGACTTCAGCAAGGATCTTTTCATCTTCACTCGAGGACTCAGAATGATGAATCACACGGTATGGTTCTGGAATGGAGGCAGCAGGTAAACCAGCAAAATGCCGGACATGTTCAAGACTTTCAGCCAAAGATGAGGAGGTGTAAACTGGGACTCCATCTATTCTTTCAGATGCATGGGTGCTTGAGTGTTTAACAGATTCAACTTCAACAGGCAAACCAGAGAGATTATCAGAGGGACAGATTTCATGTGGGACATCAGCAATCGCAGAAGGAGGCAGAGCAACATTATCAGACGAGTAAACAACCAAACTTAGATTGTTGGTTTCCTCGGAGGGTTTATCTTTCTCATCAGACACAACATCAACAACTTCCTTCAAAGGCCCAGACTTCGTAGAGGGGATGCATGGGGGATCATCAGACACAGAGGATTTCACAGATAATAACGCATTTACATTATCAGACACAGTAGGCACAGCAGACGGAATATCAGCAGATACAAAATCATCAGGCTTACTAGGAGAAATTTCAATAGGAGAATCAGAAGTATTTGACCTGTTACGGAGAATCTCCATTCGGTGTCTGGCTTCATTCTCGGCAGCCTGTAGGTATAGGGGTTGTGCAATTGCTCTACGACGGGATATCTCTTCTGATTCAAGAGCCCTTTGTGCAAAATATTAGAGAAACGCCCCGGCCCGATTTCCATCTGAGGGTTCTGGGATAAATGCTGGGGAAATCTCATCACTAGCTTCGGAGGCCAGCAACAGGAGCTCACTGGTATCGTCTTCAGACCAGTCGGCGTAGAACTTTGGATAATCCGACATCACTGTGACCATAATCTCATCACGAAGAAGGGGATCAAGCTTCAACTTCTTCTTCATAGCTAACTGGAGCAGGGTTTTGACATGCTTGGTGGCTGTCTCTTGTGAATGAACCTTTCTCCCAAGCTTGATGATAATGTTACGAACGGCATCCGCCATTGATATGAAAATTTGGAAAGCGGAGAAAGAAACCCTAGGTAGAAGAGCAAAGAGAAATCAATCGGTGGGCAGAGATATTTTGAACTTCTTCGTTCTTCCAAGCCTGACCCGATACTCAAATATAGACCCAAGGGTGAAGTACCCTAATAAATGCAGCATGTCAGATTTCATGCAGAGCCGATGTGATTGACGCGACGGTATGCCTTCTTTTTAGGCAGGAAACGGATGCGGAAAGGATTTGAAATTTGAAAAAGGCGAATTACTTTATGGTAAAATAGGTTAAGATATTCTCTTAACAAAACAGAAGAGAGTTTTAAAAGGAAGTCAAAGCTGGTTATTGACCGGGAAACTTAATTCCATATACTCTCCTTCTATATAACTTACTGCCTTATTAATCAATCCTGCAGATTCCCAGAGCAGATCTGAGAATCTCAAACCGATTTGCATCTAGGGGCTTAGTCAGAATATTAGCCAATTGTTTATCTGTTTGAATATACTCCAACTCAATCTCCTTTGATTCTACCAAGTCTCTGATGTAGTGATGTCTTATATCAATATGCTTCGTTCTGGAGTGAACTGGATTCTTTGAGATATTGATAGCACTAACATTATCACAGTAGAGTGTTATAATTCCTTGAGTAAGACCATAATCTAAAAGCATCTGTTTCATCCATACCAACTGAGTACAACATCCACCAGCAGCTATGTATTCTGCCTCTGTAGTACTTAAGGAAATTGAATTTTGTTTCTTACTCAGCCACGATACCAAGTTTTTACCAACAAAGAAGCATCCTCCAGAAGTACTCTTTCGGTCATCAATATTTCCTGCCCAGTCAGCATCACAATAAGCAACCAGACTCAGTTCACTGTCCTTGGAGTACCACAGCCCATATTGAATTGTTCCTTTTATATATTTCAGAATACGCTTAGCAGCTATCAGGTGTGATTCTTTTGGATCAGATTGATACCTTGTACATATTCCAACACTGAACATTATGTCTGGTCGACTAGCTGTCAAGTAAAGCAGACTACCTATCAGACTTCGGTAGACTGTGTTATCCACTGATACACCTGTGTCATCTTTAGATACTTTTTTGGAGGTGGAGATCAGTGTCCTGGATGGTTTGCATGATTCCAAGTCAAACTTCTTGACTAAATTCTTAGCATACTTTTCTTGTGAGATAAAGTACCCTTCAGGACTTTGCTTAACTTGCAGCCCTAGGAAATATGTCAGTTGACCAACCATGGACATCTCAAATTCTTCCTACATGACCTTTACTAACTCATCAGTGTATTTTTGTAAAGTAGATCCAAACACAATGTCATCCACATAGATTTAAGCAATGGTGACATGACCTCCAGTGGCTTTTACGAACAATGTTTTGTCGACACTTCCTCGTTTATAACCGTGCTGTAGCAGATACTGTGTCAGACGTTCGTACCATGCTCGTGGGGCTTGTTTAATGCCATAGAGAGCTTTTCTGAGCTTGTAGACATGGGATGGTGTGCCACATAGATATCTTCATGCAGATATCCATTCAAAAACGCCGTCTTAACATCCATCTGAAACAGTGTGAATCCAAGAATGCATGCGACTGCCAACAGAATTCTGATTGACTCTAATCTCGCCACAGGTGCAAACGTTTCATCATAGTCAATTCCTTCTATCTGAGTGTATCCCTGTGCCACTAACCGAGCTTTGTTCCTTGCAATATTCCCAGCTTCATCAGTTTTATTTTTGAAGATCCACTTTGTTCCAATTATGTTGACATGATCAGGTCTTGGTACTATATCCCAAACATGATTTCGGTCAAATTGGTGTAGCTCCTCTTGCATTGCCTTGACCCACAAATTATCCTGTAAAGCTTCTTTTACATTTCTTGGTTCTACCTTTGAGGCATAGCAAGCAAATCCGGATATTTCTATCAGGTTATTTCTTACTCTGCTCCTGGTCTTCATCCCATCTGTTGGATCACCAATGATGTTATCTAATGGGTGATTTTTCTGAGTTCTGGTGGGTTTATCTTTACCCGTATCATCAATAAGAGTGGTTTCCTGTTCAGAACTTTCTTGATCTTCATATGAGGATTCTTGTGTTTTGGGCTGACTGTTGTCATCGGCAGTATTCAGTTCACTGACAGGAAGATCTGTCTCTGGATCAGTCACAGTTGTTTCAGCTGATTCGTCTGGGTTGTCATCTATAACAACATTTACTGATTTCATTACAGATTGAGTTCTCTTGTTATAGACTCTATAGGCTCGACTGTTTGGAGAATATCCAAGAAAGATGCTCCCATCGCTCTTAGGTTCAAACTTGCCTCTTTGTTCCCTATCAATCAACACATAGCACTTTGTTCCAAACACATGAAAGTACTTCAAGTTTGGCTTCTTTCCCTTCCAGATCTCATATGGTGTTGTGGTCGTTCCTGGTCTAAGATAAACTCTATTCACTGTATGACAGGCTGTGTGAACTGCTTCAGCCCAGAAGCACTGTGGCAGGTGAGAAGCATGTAACATAACTCTAGCCATTTCCTGCAAGGTCCGATTCTTTCTTTCCGCCACACCATTCTGTTGGGCTGTTCCAGGAGCTGAGAATTCATGTGATATTCCATTCTCGGAGCAGAAATCTTAGTATAGAGAGTTTTCAAATTCTTTTCCATGATCACTTCTCAGTCTCTGAATTTTTATTATAGGCTCGTTCTTTTCCTTTTGAACCCTTATGCACAAGGTTCTAAAGGCATTGAAGGCTTCAGATTTTTCTCTTAGGAAGTATACCCAGCTGTACGGAGAGAAATCTTCTACACACACAAATATGTATTTCTTTCTGCCAATACTTTCAGTCTGAGTTGGCCCCATGAGGTCTATGTGAACAAGTTCTAGACATTTCTCAGTAGTGATAACTCTTACGGCTTTGAGAGGAATCCTTATTTGTTTCCCAATGGCACATGCACCACAAACTCTCACCTGTTCAATTTTGATCTTAGGTACTCCTCTCACAGCTTCTAGTTTGATCAGTTTATCCATATCTCTGGAGTTTATGTGACCCAGTCGTCTATGCCAGAGTTTTGATTCATCAGATTTTGATAGGTGACAAGCATTTTCGTTTGTCAAAACATAACAGTTGTCTGAGGATCGTGTTCCTTCCATGACTAATTGATCTGCTTTGTCACTGACTCTGCAACAATTACGATCGAAGCACACATTCCAGTTTTGATCACACAACTGACTGATGCTGATCAAATTTGCTTTCAAACCACTGACTAACAAAACTTCTTCTAAGTGAGGTAAACCTGGTACATTCAGGGTACCTTTTCCAACTATTTTGCCTTTTTGCCCGTCGCCATATGTAACAGATCCACTGCTAGATTGAACAGCCATAAGGCACTTTATATTTCCAGCCATATGCCTGGAACAGCCACTGTCGAAATATCATCTAGCTTCAGTCATAGAAGCACTCAAAACTATAGTGGGATAGCATATAACTTCTGACTTTCTGACCCAAACTTGTCTCGTGAACGGTGTAATAGTCTTGTTCTGATATTTTTCCTTTCTTTGATCTCTGTAGAAGGAATAACATTCAGGTCGAGTGTGACCTTTTGTTTGACAGTAGTGGCAAATGGGAATGTATTGTCTGACTCTGACAAACTTATTTTTGAACTTTGAGTACTAAGATTGAGGTTCTACTTTGCCGAAGTCAGTATCTGCAGTTTGATCATATACCTTCCTTTTGTCATTTTTCTGAACTGACCGGGATGACTGTCCTCGTTCAAAATTGTGAACTGATGTAGCAGTAGACATACCCTCTTTGATGAACATAGGGACACTATTCGAAGATTCTCCTCGTTCGAATCCAATACCCTTTTTATCATTTGGATTTCTACTAGAGTCCAGAATTTTGTCTAACGTTGATGTGGTATCCATCATCTTGATATTCTTCTTCAGGTCTTCCAATTCCTTTATCAGTTTTCCTTCTCGAGATCTTATCTATGTGATAAGATCTTTTTTTATGACAAGATCTGTATTTAGTTTCTTCAGAAGATCATCCCTTTGCTTCAGTTCGTCATTCAGATTTTTATTGACTTTCACTAGTTGTTCCCAGCTTGCAACAAGTTTGGCAAATTCCATTTCAAGTTGAGTATGCCTCTTTTCAAAATCATCTGTTGATATATAGG